>NW_027468565.1:24925634-24950634 GCF_046254945.1 Alosa pseudoharengus | reverse complement strand
GTGATTTATTTGACAACATGTAGGCCTAGGCTATCTTGGCAGCAGGCAGCTATGACGTCTGCTGCCTGATGCTTGACCAGCAAGCCTATGTGGGGTAAACTGTGATTGTGTGATATTTTTTTGATTTGTGTGATTTGTGTGTGTTTGATGGCAAAGTTACCACGGTGACCACTGAAAGCTGAACAAGGTCATTACGCGGCACTGGAACACGTCACTCAGCGGGCAGAGCAAGTCATCAGCATGGATGCGGTGTTCGCTTTCCGCTCCGACTCTCTTTACATTCACATTTGTCTCCACCTGGTGGTAAATTGGGGTCACGTCAAATTATCAGCTTGCTTGTTTTTACCAGGTTACGTGACCTGCGTAGTAATAAGAATAAATGCTCCTGGCGGAGAGATGACTGTACACTAGTGTTCGTCTGTTGTCATCCATCTGTTGTGTTTGTCATTTAGTTGTTGTAATAGTTTGATATGTATATTTGATTTCCTTTTTAATTCTAGGCAATTGTTATTCATTTTTCATTAATTGTATTTTTATTCATTATTCATTATTCATTAACTGCATAAGTCAATGCTGAAGACCTCAGAGAGGGCTGTAATACCTCTCTCAGCTGTGAGGCACTATTACAATTATATCTCTTTGTAGTCCCTTCTTGACCCACAGTCCATGCAGCAATGTTGTGCTCTTTAAAAGGAGGCCCAATCCCAATCTCTCCCCTTACGCACTCACACACTTTGATGTGTGTTCCGCAAACGTAGTGAGGGCTTATGCAGAGACTCTAGTGAGGAGACACAGCACTCAAAGAATCTCCCATAGAGATGTATGGGGTTAGTTTGTAATGCAAACATGGCAGTCATCTACACATATTCCCCCCCTTCCGCCACCAAAAGTTGACATGTGAATACATTGTGCCAATCATGTGGTATGTTTAGCCTTAGAGTACCTTTCTCACAATCCCTCTCTCTCTCTACCCCCCCCCCCCTCCCCCATGAGGTCCCCCAAATCTCCAATCATTCTTTATCTGGGACATTAGTTACAGTAATTCACATGTTATTACCATGAATGCAGTTCCTCTCTGGGAGGAAAAGAAAGTGGATGACCAGGCAAAGCAGCAAGGAGACTGCAACAATATCAGTTTACTATCGACCAGGGAGAAGAAAAATAATACAAAAGTAACAAAAACCAAAAGCAATTGTTCTGAAAGTCCAGCGCCAGGCCTCAGGGTGTCATGCTTAGAGATTAACTGTTTCTTTACAACAGATCAGAGAAGATCACACTTGTGTCCCCAATTCCCATAAACATTTTCCTCACACAATAACATACTACTAGTATAGGATTATATTATAATACATTATACAGAGTAGAATCATGTGCAGTACAAGGGAGCTTGACCAACTGATCCATGAGTGACGTGATGGCTGTTTAAAAAGCTGTGAGCCCCTACAAATACTGAGCATACTGATCTGGCAAATGAACTGTAGCTCGTCTCCAAGACTACAATACATTCCATAAAGGGCAGGGTCACAGAAATTACATCAACACATCAACATACACACACATATATATACACACACACACACACACACACACACACACACACACACACACACACACACACACAGACACATGCATACCTACACACACACTGTGTCCGACATATACATGGCTCACAGTTTGGTTCAACTTACAGTTTATAAATTCACCACACTTGACACACTATACATAGAAGACTAGCTTTTTTTAGTTCTATTGTCATCTGTGTACTTTACATAAAGAATGTTTCCATCTATTTGACAGTGTGGATATTGACGCGTTAAGATCATAGTATTGGCATGGGTAAATGGGGCCTGGCTGGGAGGAGTGGGCTGTTCATTGGCTGGTGCAGATGTTAGAAAACAGACTCCAGTATTGAACACTGAACTGTAGTAGTAGGACCCTATGGCCATTTAGTTTCCACTAGGGGGCGCTGCATCTACATAGAGAGGTGAGGTGAAGTCCTGGCACAGCAGTTACACACATCTCTCTCATCTGGGCTGTGGAGACACACACGCTCAGCCAGACCTACGCAAACGGATGTCACACCCCCATCCAACCAAAGCTCATTAAAACCCACCGCTAAGGAACAAACACTTGCACACACACACATACACACACACACACAAATATACACAAAAATAGAAACCAAAAAACATCATATTAAAAAATAAACAGAGAAGAGAAAGAAACACCCTCCAATGACTTCACATTACGAGATGACTGGCACTATTTTACATGCCCGGCGCTAATTAGTGATTTCAACCTATGTACACAGTTACAATAATGTCCAATAACACACTGAGCTTGTCAGCCCAGCACAAAGCTCTAACTGTACACCATAATATGACACCTCCTACAAAATCCTGATGTTTCCAGCTATCTCACAGCCTCCAGAGGCATATGTGTCTAGTTTAAATTTCTTCATTTTCTGGATAATTTTGCATTGACTATTTAACATATTCTCTAGCCCCCACCATGTCAAATATTGCCTATAAGCTCTGTGCACTAGCTTACTTAAAGTCAACAACCAGTTTCCTATTTGTCGAGCTGTCAACAAGCACTTGAAGAGGAGTGCTTTAGTTGTACCAAAACATAAGATACAATGTACGTGAGTCTTAATGTCCGTGGGCGGCACTGAAGCACTGTGTGCCACTCTGCTCAGCTTCAAGTCGTTATAAAAGTGATTTTAGCTTCCATCTTTTTCCTTTAAAAACGCCGGCCTACGTGCAGAGGCTGCACAAAATCAGGAGGGAAGGATTTTCGGTGAGCACACGTTTTGGTACAACTGAAGCACTCCTCTTCAAGTTCTTGTTGACAGTGATGTCGACGAACAGGAAACTGGTTGCTGACTTCAAGAAAGCTAGTGCACAGAGCCCATAAGGAACCACTGAGGATAAGAGTGTGATGTCACAGGAAGTGGGCTTTGACACATCACAGGCATTACACTTGCCTGTTTGGCCAAACAGACTGATGTGGCAACTACATAAACATACGTCCGTTTACCAACATGTCCACAGGCCAATGAGACCCAGTACAGTTACGCTCTCTTTGGGTCACTCAGCGGTCTGTAATGGTAACTCACCAACGTTGATAAAACGCTTGTAAAGCTCCCAGTGGCTGAATATGGGGCATGTGCTTTCGCTGCAGGGAATAAACCTCTGCTTTAGAAGGTCCCTGTAAACCAACCACACTTTTGGAAAATTATTCCATACGTAGCAACAATGGTCCAAATCATGAGGTCAAACAAGCTTTTCCTGAAGAATTGTGCAACTTATAACAAAATGCAGAGAGAGACCAAGGCTTGAGCTCAGCCTCAGAGCTGGCCTCTAGTGAACGCTTGGCGGTGGTGGAACAGCAGGAAGCTAACAGTGGCTATCGCAACAGACTGGACGCTAACAGTGGCTATCGCATCAGACTGGACGCTAACAGAGGCTATCGCATCAGACTGGACGCTAACAGAGGCTATCGCATCAGACTGTGCTCTACCGCATCTCAGGGTGCGTTCGTAAATTGCCGTTCGGAGCGTCCAGAGTGTGTCGGACGCAGCGTAAATTGACGGACCCTCAATCTGCCACTGACCACTTAGTACACCTGCAAGGGCGGAGCATCTCAGAACACTGATTACACCTGCAGGGGCGGAGAATTTCGGAACACTGAGGTAAGAACCACTTAACACTATAGACAGGTTTGGATTGGCCTGCACAAGTCACATGACCCGCAGACCTCCAATTAGACCTGATTCACATCAACAACATAAACATAAACATCTAACATGTAAATAATAATATAAATAAAAAAATAACATGTCACAACAAATAATATGTGAGAAAACAATATCAAAACTCCTTTAAGACCTGTGATAAGGCCACTGGATACTGGACTGAAAGGTGGAGGGAAGTGGAGTCCTGACTGCCCACACCGCTGCAGTGGTACAGAATGGTCGTGCCAGGCTGCGCTCACCGTTGCAGTGGTACAGAATGGTCGTGC
The DNA here is from genome assembly GCF_046254945.1 of Alosa pseudoharengus. Classification (NCBI taxonomy): domain Eukaryota; kingdom Metazoa; phylum Chordata; class Actinopteri; order Clupeiformes; family Clupeidae; genus Alosa; species Alosa pseudoharengus. Next base: position 24,946,611 of record NW_027468565.1, on the reverse strand, counting down.
CAGGCTGCGCTCACCGTTGCAGTGGTAAAGAATGGTCGTGCCAGGCTTGGCCCATCGATGCAGTGGTACAGAATGGTCGTGCCAGGCTGCGGCCACTGCTGCAGTGGTACAGAATGGTGGTGCCAGGCTGCGCCCATCGATGCAGTGGTATAGAATGGTTGTGCCATGCTGCCAACACATTAAGATCACATGAGACAGTCAGAGACCCTTCCTGACTCTAACGAATAAATAAGAACTCACAAACGCTCGGTTTCCTCTCAGAGAAGCGCTTGAGAGGTGGAGTAGGTGGCTTGTGGTGGGTGGGACGGGTGTAGCTGATTCGCCACGTTGCCTACTGACGCAAAGACGCGAGCACAAGCACTCTGCAACCCTAGTGTGTGTGTGTGATGGTCTGTACGCAAGACTACAGAGGCCAGTGGAATGTTTCAATACAGGAGCTTGTCCAGTCCTGTTGAAAAGCTATCAGATGTCATATACACTAATGTTCTCAGAATATCACAGGTTACACACACACCTTCTGCTAAATGTTTACTTTTATGAACTGAAAGAAACACGTGATACGACCACTCATTGAGACACACAGTCATGTGCGTGTGCATGATCTAATGTGTTCTTACAATAGAGGAAACCCAACTCTTAGTTGATATCTAATTCTGCCCATTCCCACCCCGTACCCCCCCCCATTCTCAGTACCCCCCCCCCCCCCCCCCTTCCCTACTGGCAGACTACATGGGCTCGTCGTAGTTGTAGGTGGGAGCTGCGGAGTACTGCTGCTGCTGGCCCTGCATGGCTCCCTGGGCGGCACCCATAGCTGCCTGCTGCGCTGCCTGCTGGACGTGAGGGTTCTTCCAGGCCCCCGTGGTCCACTCCTCCTGCGCCTTGCTCATGCTGCCACCGCTGCCACGGTAGAAGTTATGGACCTGACACACACATACATACAGGGTTAAAAACCTGACACACACATACATACAGGGTTATGGATCTGACACACACATACATACAGGGTTATGGACCTGACACACACATACATACAGGGTTATGAACCTGACACACACATACATACAGGGTTATAAACCTGACACACACATACATACAGGGTTATAAACCTGACACACACATACATACAAGGTTATGAACCTGACACACACAGACATACAGGGTTATGGACCTGACACACACATACATACAGGGTTATGAACCTGACATAGCCATACTTACATGGTTATGAACCTGACATACACATATGTACAGGGTTATAAACCTGACACACACATACATACAAGGTTATGAACCTGCCACACACATACATACAGGGTTATGAACCTGTCACACACATAGGGTTATGAACGTGACACACACATACATACAGGGTTATGGACCTGTCACACACATACATACAGGGTTATGAACGTGTCACACACATACATACAGGGTTATGAACCTGACACACACATATATACAGGGTTATGAACCTGACACACACATACATACAGGGTTATGAACCTGTCACACACATACATACAGGGTTATGAACGTGTCACACACATACGTACAGGGTTATGGATCTGACACACACATACATACAGGGTTATGAACCTGACACACACATACATACAGGGTTATAAACCTGACACACACATACATACAGGGTTATAAACCTGACACACACATACAAACAGGATTAAAAACCTGACACACACATACATACAAGGTTATGAACCTGACACACACAGACATACAGGGTTATGGACCTGACACACACATACATACAGGGTTATGAACCTGACATAGCCATACTTACATGGTTATGAACCTGACATACACATATGTACAGGGTTATAAACCTGACACACACATGCATACAAGGTTATGAACCTGCCACACACATACATACAGGGTTATGAACCTGTCACACACATAGGGTTATGAACCTGACACACACATACAAACAGGATTAAAAACCTGACACACATACATACAAGGTTATGAACCTGACACACACAGACATACAGGGTTATGGACCTGACACACACATACATACAGGGTTATGAACCTGACATAGCCATACTTACATGGTTATGAACCTGACATACACATATGTACAGGGTTATAAACCTGACACACACATACATACAGGGTTATGAACCTGTCACACACATACATACAGGGTTATGAACCTGTCACACACATACATACAGGGTTATGAACGTGTCACACACATACGTACAGGGTTATGAACCTGTCACACACATACATACAGGGTTATGAACATGTCACACACATACATACAGGGTTATGAACCTGTCACACACATACATACAGGGTTATGAACCTGTCACACACATACGTAAGGATTTGTCCCCTAGTGAATGAGAGAAGAAGATCATCCTACCTTAGTGAGGGCGATGAAGGAGAGCACAGCCATCGCTGTGAACATAATCGTTGGGATCAGCATGACCACAGCAGAGCCCACATTGGTGCTAAAAAAGGTGATGGTGGCCAGCCAGCCACTGCAAGCAATCACAGACAGCACAGGCCAAATTAGGGTTACTGTTACGGTTAGCACAGCAGACCAAAAAAGACAGCACGCAGGCCTCATCACAATACAGAAACAAAGGAAACACTAATGACATTTCATTTAGGAACATATCATCGTGGAAGATGATCAATTCAGTAATGCGTGATCATATATTATGTATCTTACATGAAAACTACATTAACCTACAGTTTTCTCTGAAATTGTAACATGGATCAGAGGCTAAATTAATTTCCCCCATTACAGATGGGCTGCAGCGGGTGCCCAATTCAAATGATTCGTTCGCAAAGTTTTTCCGATGTACACGCCTACTATGTCTGGTGTTGCCAGTTCCATTGATGATAGTGGAAACTAATTGTTGCAGGAGCATTCCGGGAGCGGAACGCTACAGTTACGCATCTGGTGAAGCCTCCCTCTTTGGCGGTGATCACACTGACCAGCGGCAAGCGGCAGGTTTCTTATTGTTCTCTATGGTTCGGCAGCGGAACGGTGGCAACGCTGGCGTAACGCTAGCGTTGAACAAGCTGAACATTAAACTTGATTCAACTTTAAAAGTGCAACACGAGAGTATGCAATTGTCAGTTTAGGAAAACCATTTATGTTGCTTAGGAACAAGATAGAACTTATTATGGTCTGAGCATTGCGTTACGCTTACCATTGCTGCTTGCCGCTGGCCAATGTGATCCCCGCCTTAAGAGTAAAACATTCAAATTATTCTGTCTGTTTTAACCAGCGCTAAATGTTCATCTGTAGAATGCAAAGATTCTTTTGCATTTGTCATTTTCCCCACTGTTAGTTATTTCCCCCATTGTTAGTTATTTACCCCACTACTAGTAATTTACCCCACTGTTAGTCATTCACCTCACTATTAACCTAGTTACAGTATTTACCCCACTATTAGTAATTTACCCTACTGTTAGTCATTTACCCCTCTGTTAGTTATTTACCCCACTATTAGTAATTCACCCCACTATTAGTTATTTACCCCACTATTAGTTATTTACCCCACTGTTAATCACTTACCTCACTGTAAGTCATTCACCCCACTATTAGTTATTTACCCCACTTTTAATAATTTACCCCACTGTTAATCATTTACTGCATTGTTATTTATTTACCCCACCATTAGTCATTTACACCATTGTTAAGCTGCGTCACTCTCCACACCAGCCAACCCCCTCACAGCACCAGAGCAGCACCTGAATGTTTCCGTTTCTGTCCCACTAACCTACTAGCGGTCTATTTTCCCACCCTGGCCTCTGAGATAATGAGATCTGATTGGCTGAGAGCCACCTGAGGTAGCCATGTGTCCTCCACTCTCTTCTGCTGCCACAGCCTACTGAGACACTCCGCCACTGGACGCTGAACACACCATTACTGGTCACCGCTGGATGCTGAACAGACCATCATTAACTCTTCTACTGGTCACCGCTAGATGCTGAACAGACCATCATTAACTCTTCTACTGGTCACCGCTAGATGCTGAACAGACCATCATTAACTCTTCTACTGGTCACCGCTGCTGGACACTGAACAGACCATTACTGGTCACCGGTGCTGGACCCTGAACTGACCATCATTAATTATTTTACTGGTCACCCCCCCCCTTCTTACCACACTCCCCAGCCAGGGATGCCCACACACTGGATGATGCTGATCACCACCTGGGCCATGAACACAAAGAAGAACGCCATGAAGTTGAAGGAGCTGTCTGTCCTACAGGGAGCAGAGAGGGACACACAGAGTAAGGCCTGAGAGCAGGTCAGAGGGCCCCTTAACCCAGCCCAGTAGACATGCGTGGCGCTCACTTGAAGGCCTTGTAGATGGGTCGGAACCAGCAGACATAGGAGCAGGGGGTGAAGAGGATCAGCCACAGGATAGCCATGCCAAAGTTAGTAGCCCCGCCCCCGCCGCACATCCACGCCAGGCAGCCAATCAGATTCACCGCCAGAGTAGCGCTGTTCACTGAGAGGAAAGACAAGTGCCATGGAATCCTCTGAGTCAGCTGGTTTTGGATCTCACGCTGAAGGCTGTGATGACAGCGTTATTTCACATCCTATCAATCTACACATCAAGCTAGCTATCTATCTATCACACACAAGGTTGGTGGAAATTTACATCTAACTCTAATCAATACAACTACAAGCTAATACTCTAGAACAAGTATCCACTACATGGCCACTAAAACCCTAAGTGGTAAAAATGTCTATCAAAAATGTCATAAAATACCTGAAGCGGAGAGGCCCTGTTACATCCCAGCCACAGCAGTAGCAAAAGGAAGTAAACGTTACCCATGCTTTCAAAAGGAAGTAAATGTTACCCATGCTTTCAAAAGGAAGTAAATGTTACCCATGTTTTCTAATTGATAGTGTGTTAGATAGAAACACCAACATTCAATGTCTTCTGTGAAACAGCTCATAGGTTTCTTGGGTGAACATGTACTGTATAACAGCATACAAGTTCCACAGCCAAAGGCGCCTGGCCTGGAGATCTTGCTAAACCAGATCGCTTTGTGAGTCCTTGTTTTGAGTGTCAACACAAGTGACATTACAACTCTGGAGACTGGCACGCGATGGGTTAAATTCAGTGTGATCAGCTGCTATGATTACATGCAGCTCACTGTTTCTTCCAGCAAACTGAAGACACAACATGTTTGGAGTTCATAAGTCAGTATAGAGAGCGCTGCTCAGGAGGCATGTGTGTGTGTGTGTGTGTGTGTGTGTGTGTGTGTGTGTGTGTGTGTGTGTGTGTGTGTGTGATGGGGCTGGTGTGGAACTGCCCCTGTCCTGTCCTGTGTCTGACAGACTTACGTATCCACAGGTAGTACAGGCGCTTGCACATGGTGCGTCTCTGATCTGGGATCTCTTCGAAGTCCTGATAAAAACATGGCCTCAGAGGAATAAACTTGGGTAAAGGTGGGAAGTTGTTTTCTGTAAAGAAATCAAATCATTTACATGAACATCAGCTGCAGTGCCAGTATATCAAAATGTACTAACGATGTTAAATATTACATACCTGCCATGGGGACACTTGGATCTTTATCCTCTATATGTCAGTTGATGTTCAGTTGCCTAGGGAATAAAAAATATTCTTTCAGATCACTGGAACATATTAACACCATCAGAGGGCTAAGATAAAGAGAGCATGATGCATTGACAAGACCTGTTGTGTTGTTCACTTGATAATGAAAACCACTGTGGAAGAGAATGCTGTTCAGATGCATGTACTCTATTCAGAAGGCCTAGCATTTCTTCCTCTTGGAATCATGATTGTTACTATGTGTGAGCAAAAACACTGTGGCCTAAATGATCTCGGTCTACATGCAAAAGCCTGCCCTGACAGTGGTGTTGGTGAATATACATTTAGAGGACCAACGACCCTGAGAACATCGCCAATTTCAGTTAGATTCAGCGCTTCACCTGCCCGTCGACCGTAACGTTATGCATACCAACACAGTGCTATATAGAGCCTGAGCTGGAGGATTTCTGAAACAGAATAGCGTACTGTTTATTCTAGGCCTGTATAGTCTGCCTTGCGATGGTTTAAAAGTAGGCTACAGCTATGAAGGGCATTCAGTGTAGGCAAACGTAACAAATAATGAAATAATAACAATATACAGACGGCAGGACGCAGGGGAGGTTTGTCGCATCCTCATCAAAAACATACTGATCTCCACAATTAACACAGTTAGGCAAAAGCATTGCACTACGTCGCTACAGATACTATTCCGATGTGCTTGGAGACGTCTAAAATCAAGATTGAGGTCGACGGCAATAGCGCCCTTCAGAGAATGATGCCGGACATCACATTTCTACATCCGAGACCAGATTCCTTAGGTCGTAGGCTATGTGATTTAGCCTACATCGACGGAGAAGACTACACACATTGCTCGTGATAAATCCTTTCACAATACTATTAAATGAACATTTTAATCGAATGGACGAAATTGCACAAACAGACCTCGGTGGGGAATGGTGTCCGCTTCTTTTCTGTTAGGTTGCAAGCATGCAATTTCTATAGCTTCCTACAAATCTGTTTTCATTACAAACTGCACCTGATAGTTTTAGTTAATCGTGAAATCGTTCGTACTTTCGTTTTCCGGATGGCTTTTATCATTTCCTTGATTGCTGAAGGTTAGTGTGTGAAGCGCCCGCGTCACGATTCTGAGGTTTCGCACAGTGTGATCAGAATAGTGGCCGATGTGATGCTCTGCGAAACCAGCCAACAAGCATCCCCTCAAACACTCGCGATATTTCACCCATCCGCTCCCACCTCCTTTCACCCTCCCCACATCGGCTCCACCCTGAGCGAGCGGGTGCGAGCGGGCCGCTGGCAGCGGAGGGTACTCTCCGCGGTACTGAACCCACGACGACGTCATGTTGACGTAAAGCAGTCTATTTATTTCATTTGGACTGAATTAGGGCCTGTGATAATAAAGACAGAGCCAGCCTTCAGGCCGCATGACCTCTTGTGGGTGTGAATCATTTGCTCATCGCTCTCCTTCAGAGGGGGTTTTGTGTGAATCAGCGTGTTGTTTGAGATAGACAGCCAGGAAGGATGCGGAAAGGATGCAGGAAATGCACTATCATAGGAGGCTCTCTGTCTGAGTGGCTGTTGGTATAGGCCACACTACAACATGTGTTAAATACCACTGCCCCTTATGTCCATCTGCGTCTGACTTCTTTAATCCTAAGGTTAAACTAAACTCTCCACTGAAGTAGTCAGCTGTTCTCTCCTATTGGTCCACAGTCTGCTGTGTATAATAGGAGAATGGCTTTTGCATAATTGAAAAGTATTGCGTCATGTTTGTATCCAGTTTCAAATCGTTCCATCCCAGGCCATCACAGGTGAATGGCCACTGATACATTCCCAAATAGCAAAATTCAGTTGAATTGAAATATGGTTTGGCAGAAATGTTGAAACTACGTTGAAGCCTAACATTGATCCGATGTTGAAAGTGTCCCCTCTAATTTCTGTTGAATCAACATTGGATTTTCAACCATACTGACATTGAATCAATGGTGTTTCAACCATCACCTAAATGGGAATCTACATTTTATTTTCAGTTGATTTTATGTTGAAATAATGTTACTGAATCAATATTGGTTTCAACCATATTGTCATTGAATCAATGGTGATTCAACCATCATCTAAATGGGAATCTACATGTAAATTTCAGTTGATTTTAGGTTAACGTCTTTTACTAGTTGATTTTAGGTTGAAATAATGTTACTGAATCAATATGGTTCAACCATTCCCAGATAGGGGCGTTGAATCCACGTTTGTTTGAAGCGGCGGAGGTTGATTCAACGTGGATTCAACGCCCCTATCAGGGTTATCTAAAAGCTACAAAAATGCTTAACAAAAATGTTAATATATGAATCACTAAACAAAATAACACAAGAGGGTTTGTTTTTACATTCAGGTTTATTTAATTAATGTCTACACAAAACAAGTTCAACTTCAACATCATGTACTCATAAAAAAGCATTGTTTCTTAATTTATGCTATTTAGCCTATGACTATTTGTTATCGTGCAATCAAAAGCCACAACAAATTAGTGTTATTTGTCTATTATATTATTTATCACACAAAATGGAAGTTTTTGCATATAGCTATTAGGGGCAGCCGTGGCCTACTGGTTAGCGCTTCGGACTTGTAACCGGAGGGTTTGCGGTTCGTACCCCGACCAGTAGGCACAGCTGAAGTGCCCTTGAGCAAGGCACCTAACTCCTCACTGCTCCCCGAGAGCCCCGAGGCAGCTCACTGCACCAGGATTAGTGTTTGCTTCACCTCACTGTGTGCTGAGTGTGTTTCACTAATTCATAGATTGGGATAAATGCAGAGACCAAATTTCCCTCACGGGATCAAAAGAGTATATATACTTATACTTAGCTGTTGCCCCAATACTGTTCCTCCAGAAGAAGACCTCCAGGAAAAGCAATGTATCATAAAAAAAAACGTACTTGTTTTTTTCAGGGCAGGTGGACTTTAACCACACAGGGTTCTTGCAGGTTTCAATAAGTCAAATTTAAGACCTTTTTAAGACATTTTAAGACCATAAAGATTGAAATTTAAGGCTTACACGACGCATTACCAAAAAATATTCAAATCAAAGAAATTCTTAAAAAATCATTGAAAAGTCGTTGAAAAAGCATTAATTTAATTTACAGATAAAACAATCAAACTAGTAACCTTCCACACCCAACGTCTACAACCCAACTGATTTTTACATTGCTCACTTGTAGTATACTCAAGGAAAGATATCTGTCACGTACCAAATGCCCTAAACCTTAAGCCCAAAATGAAAATAATCTAAAACAAACTAGCCCTCAAATAGAATAGATTTCAGCAAGGAAGTCAAAAATGAGACGAGTTGAAATTGGGTGTGAAAGTGTGTTTTGGGTGGACACTGAAGCTGAAACAACCCAAAGATGATCAAAAGCCCCCCTAAAAATATATAGTATTAATATGCGTTCAAATCCACTTCCATTATTCTCTGTTGAATTGCTCATGGAGTATTTATCTCGCACAAGTCGCACAGACGTCAATTTGAAAGAGCAAAACCGGAGCTTTCGAATGATGTTAGCGGCTAGTGCTGATAAACAGTTTGCATTTTGCGGCTAGCTTATGTTTCTCTGCATGCTCTGGCTTGTGACTCCAGCGCCTTCACACCCAGAGTCCCTAATTGAATAGTTTTTTTGTAAAGTTTGCAGCGAGCCTCGTACCTGGAGCTTACCACTTGTAACCAACAGCAGACATCGCTGTGATCTAGCCAGTGTTGCCACAGTTACCTTGAAAAAGTAATCTGATTACTCCTTTAAAAAGTAACTTAGTTACTTTTAAAATCAAGTAATCAGTAAAGTAACTGAGTTAGATTACAAGTTACTTTATTAGTTACTTTCAGCAGCTGCCGACAACACCCCCCACCGCCTCAACATAAAAATGACAACTGGTTTTGCCAATACTCACTTTATTGGAAATGCATTTTAACAGTAATGTCAACAATGTATAGCAGACATCCAAACCTGAAAAAAAGTAATTTTAGGGAGGTAGCCCTTTAGCCTACTTAGATACTGAAATTCAGATGTTTGTTCAATAATGTCTAGTCAGTACACCAAATAAGGAAGGCCTATAGATAGAAATTGTGATGATAGAATATGTAGATTTTGGTATTTTGTGCTTTTCATTTTCAAAAAGAGAACAAACGGGAGAGCGCGGTGTTTGCAAAGAAAAGGCTTTTCATGTAGCCTTGGCAACTAGCCATCTAGTATAGGCCTGAATAATAGCAAATTAAATGACACTTGTTAAACTCACCTCAACAAGTCTTTTGCAGCCATGGGCAATGCTACAAACAGTGCAGTGTGCAAGACTATCATTATGTTTTACTCTTATGAGACAAGGGTACACTTTTGTGTAGTCTGATGTGAAATGGGTCTTAAATGTTCCTTTTTGGGGGCCACTGACTCTGCCATGACGCTCCTGTTCCTATATACACTGAACTGATTAATTTAGTTCGGGAGAAAAAAGATAAAAGCCCACCTACACTGAAAATTGATTGGTTGATTTAGCAAAACAGGCCAGGATGCTCTCTGTCTTGGATGCTCTTCAGGCACACACCACCACCCCTCTCTCTCTCCCTCTCTGTCGTGTGCACGCTAAACTCAGATGCTCATTTAATTCCCGGTCTGGCTTGCGCGCTCTTGTTCGTTCTAGTTTCCGGGAGATTTTATCTAATTGCGGGCGTCAGGAAGCCGATATCGGGGAGACTCCCAGAACTTCGGGAGACTTGGGATGTCTAGCTAGAAAGCACTTTGTCACCAGCACAGAGTGTACAACATACCTTAATGTTATCATGTTTAGCGGACACAAAAATAAAACTCAAAATAATGACTGTATAGCTAAAATGCGCATCTCTCTCCTCCCTCTATTGTTGTTTATGTTTGTGTTGCTGCGTGGTATTACACGGTGAGTCATCAGGCTGAAAAAGTGAGCGTTAATCCCCGAGACAAGAAAAAACAAAGGATATATCTTTTACTAAGGTAAATGACAAAAATAGTAAGCCTAACGCACAGTGACTTGGATAAGTAACTTTAATCTGATTGCTAGAAATAGTAGCGCGTTAGACTCGCTACCGAAAAAAGTGGTCAAAATAGAGTAACGCGGCATCACTGGATCTAGCCATGTCTCGTTGAAAGTAGGCCTACACTTTCCCATTTTCCACACGTAGCCGAACTTTAACAAATTCTGAAGAGACGCAGATGTAGGCTATTTTGCGGGCAGGTATTGCATTTATCACGGGATTTGTAGATTTATCACTGCGTAGGCTACGTACCAACACCAATATCCCCCAGAAAGAACTACAACACACTGAACCAATGTTCTGAGCATTCTACTGGTTTTCTTACAAAGGTAGCAAAGACACTAGAGCTCTGCTTTGCAAGCTACGACTCAATACTTTTTTGCTACTTTAATAACTTTCTGCGGCCAGCGTTTCTGAAAATTAACGATGGTAAAATATTTTGTTGACCTGACTAAATGAATTCTAAGACCTCGGAATGAAAATCTGGCCGTTTTTTAGACTCCAGGGCTCTCAAGTTTTGAAGTTTGCAAGGAGTGAGACTTTGTTTCTCATGGGGGAGGGTGCGTGGCATTGGCACAGTGTCACGCCCCCTCCCCACTGATCGAAGTACATGAAAGTCCTACGTCTGCTTGAACTACTCGTGGCGCCACGCCCCCTCCCCCCGATCAACAGACCCACCCTCCCCATGTCCCATCGACCCAGCTTCATGAGAGAGCACAAATTCCATTATTTCAAACACACTGTTTTATTTATTCTAGAACCCTATAGTAAATAATAATAAATAATAATAACATAAATTATAATAATAATTTCACCCAAATGGGCCCTTTGAACTACAGTGGCTCATTCTGCTCTAAACAAACAGAAAACAACCAAATGAGAAAAAGCACATTTAGCCCCAAAATGGTCTCTTGAACAGTGGTGGTTCTGTCCATGTGTGTGTGTGTGTTTATGAGTGATGTTGTGTGTTGTAAGTGTTTGTGGCAAATTTTGATGCCTTGATGACTGATACTGGGGGCTCCCATTTAAAGCACTGTGGTTCAATGTCAGCCATTTTCACAGTCATGAGGCCATCCTTAAAAAATATTCTTGTTTGCAGTAACAGCCAAAAAAAATTAAAAAATGGGTCGGTAGGTAGGTCTTTTTTTTTTTTACTTTTTAAAAAAAAAGTACAATTTTGGTCATGGTGATTAAGTAGGTATGGATTTAAACAAATGTGCATATTGTGACGTAACTGACTGGGTCCTCAACTCGTGCCTTCAGGCGCATCACTGCAAACCTCAATCTGAAACAGGTTATGTAAACCAGCCTTTCTCAAACTTCTTTGACCTGAGGCCCAGTCATGGCAGACTTTGGGGTCATATAGTCTGAGCGAATTAGGGTTGAAGGTGGAAGTAAATACAGCAAAAGGATATTTGGTATCAATCGAACCGTAATTTCATGTAGATTAAGAATTTCAAAATCGTATATTATCACATATAGATATTAGCTGATATCTCCCATACTGGTAAAAGGATCTTTACCAAACTTGGTGTACTTACTCACCATAGGTTCTTGATGAAATTAGTAGGTGTTTAATGTCTTGTGGTCAAAGGTCAAGGTCACGTGAGGTCATAGTTGACTGGCAATGTTTGTTTTATACCTCTCAAGTAGATTGAAGGATCCTCATTAAACCCAACACAGTTAATTAAGCCTAAATTAACTAATAAGGCATTAAAGATCATGGGGTCACAGGTAGAGGTTAAAGGTCATGAGGCTATAGCTGGCTGAGGCATAGAATCAACTATCTGAATTGACATTAAAAAAGATTAAGACATTTATTAAAGCAAAATAAACTTTATTTTCTGTATAAAAACAGTTGTTTCAACCTCCACATCTTATTTTAGTATTGTAGTAGTAGCCTCCCTGAAACCAGGGGAAATCGAAATAATTTGCTGTTTTAAAAATGCAAACATCTGTGTGAATACCTGTTTTAAAATAACTGTTTCAGTTCAGAGTTTTAGATTAAATCCAAACCATTTCTGTCAAACATCTGATAAACATTGTCATCTACAGCTATTTCCTTCAACTTAAATTATAACGCCAGACAATTGATGTAAATGTCTATGTTGATAGAATACTGTTAATAAAAACTACCCTTGCATTGCATTGCAATAGTTATACTTTGTTCCCTGAAGTTGGTAGTAGGCATATAAGCAACGGCAGCAGCGGACTGATATTACCTAGGATTCTATTAGGTATTATGGTGGGTTTTCAGGATGTGAAGGGATGTAATCATGGGTTTCATAAAGTACTGGGGGTACCAGGATGAGAGGATCTCCTTCTTACATGGTTAAGGGAGAGGCGGTGTTATCAAGCTGGTGAGGACTGGACAGGACAGGGATGAGGAGGCCACTGTGTCTTACGAGTTAGGGCCTGTCTAGCTAGGAAGAGAATAAGATAAGGCTTTATTTCACCAAACTGGAAGGTAACAGAAAAACTTAGGGCTACACTATTTTACATATGTTACCTATGCATTACATAGGTTTGCATATAGTTTTATGCATGATGGGAAGATGGTTTCCACCAATGTAAGCGACCCTGCTTGGTACTGATTGGTGAAGGGTGTTGATGGAGATGACGTGAGAGGGTGGCACTTCTCAAGGGCTGAGGAGTATAAAATATAGTGTACAGTATAGCCATCCGTAGGGGAGATCTTGTCGGGGGCCCCAGCTGATGACATCTCCTCCCTATTGCTTTGATGGTTGGTCTGGACTTTGGTTGGGCTGTACTATCATTGCAATACGGTGAATAAAGATCAACAGTCTTCGGAAAATCTTCTATCTACATTGTCTCCTTCGGACGCCTTGTTCTAGAGTGCTAAATTACTAAATAGTCAAATGGTAATTGTTAATTGGACAGTTGGATTTGGAAGTGGACATTTTCTAGCCTGGAAAATCCAGACCCTGGTAATCTAGAAAGATTAAGGGTCTGGCCATGAACAATGTAATGGCCCAACTCGAGGAGCGGCACCAAGCATGCATTTGAAAATCTCACTGCACGCAATTGGATAACGCTAGACCAATGTTTACTCCACTCACATCCATCTGGGATCGAACCAAAGAGAGTGATTTCGGCACCAGATTTTATGGTAGAGCCAATCAGGACGCAGGGCGGGAGTTTGATAGATGTGACGTAGCGTAGAAGCGACTGTGAGACTGTTCTCAGCGTCACGGGTTGGCTTCAATGTGAGTGGTTGAAGAGGACGGACAAGTGGCTTATCCAATCATATGCAAGGATTTTTGATAAGGCCCAGCCTTCTGAAACACCACTCCAATGGATCGATCCCAGATGGATTAGTGGAGCTAGGCGGAACGAAATTCATCTGGCGAGAGTCAGGTTAGTCTCATCATCCATTGCAGTGAAATGGAAAATAATGAATCAAGACAGTACTGAGCACAACTAAATACTGATATTCATCCCAGGGGAAAATATTGCTTCTTACAACAGTCTCATCTTTCAGAAACTAAATTTAGAAAATTAACTGCTATCCTAATACTTTGTGTCCCTTAATGTGCTTTGTAAGAAATTATAAGGTGGCTTGTAACAAATTTGTATTTAATTAATTATTGATATCTACCGTCAAAATCTTCCAAAATATTTAGATATAATTTTTTGCCCACCCCTAACTTCAACTGAACAGATAACAACGGACACGCCACATTACTAACATCAAAACTGGAAGACAATGCTAGTCTTCAGGGTCACAGAAATTGCCAGGAGAAAGTGGACAACACATTGTCCATGAAGGGAAAAATAGCAAGGGACACCGTTAACAGTACTAACTTATGGAAAGTCACAACAGCAGAGAAAGCTATAATTTACAGCTGGAAGTAGCACTGCTTGTACTGTGGAAAGGACTGCATGGGCAATATTGAGAGAGATATTTGTCAGGTCATGACTATGCTAGTGGAAGTATTTCACTTATGTAACTGCTAAGCACATTTGCCTACAGTAATTGCAATCAGATACTTGATTCTTATAAGGAGGGGTATTAAACTCATTGTGATGTAGATAGGGACTCCCCATGTCAAAAACAACCAAGTCTATGTTGTGCAACATAAAAAAAAGTTCACTATATTTACAGTAATTGAATTGAACATGGCATGTTGATTAGCATGTCTCCACCATCTATAACCTTGTATGTCAGGGGATGAAACTGACCTTAACCTTTGACCCCATGGCCCTGAGTCCCTAAGTTCATCTAACTTGTATAGACAATAAATGTACTAGAGTTAATGAAGATCCATCAGTCTGCTTTGGAGATATGAACCAAATACTGCATGTGAGTTATTTGTGTGACCCCTTGTAACCTTGACCTTTGACCTCAAGACCTAAATTGTCTTGCCAGCTCTTTGACAACTTGTAGTGGGTAAGTAGACCAAGTTTAATGAATATCTTTCAATTGGCTTAAGAGATATCAGCTAATATCAAGATGTACTAACATACGTTTTTGGCCCAAAAATCATTGTGCCAAGCTCCATTCAAAGCCCTATATATTTTTTTCGGTACAAATCTGCGCTGTAGGCACCACAAATTCTTAATCTACAGAAAATTACGATTCAAATGATACCAAATATGCTTTTGCTGTATTTACTTCCACCTTTGACCCTTTTCTAGGCTAATTTGCTCAGACTAATAGGGCTCATCTACTGTACACGTACCCAACCCCACTCCCTCCAAATCAAATTGTCATTATCATTATCACAATCATTATTATGCCTATATTGTTATACATGCACTTTCACTTAAATGTTGTGATGCACATCAGAGGACTGCTTTATGATGTAAGATATAATTAGTTGCATTGCTTTTGCATGGTTGCATGATGCTTGCATAAGAAAAGAAATACTTCTCAAAACAGCAACAATTATATGGGTGCTATTGTTTTGGGATGTTTCCCTCATGCAAGCATCATACATTGGTAGGAAATGGATACATGTTTTTTAATGAAGTTTAATTTAAATGCCTGAATGTAAGGATTCAGGAAACACAATTCCAGCTTTTTTGGCGAGCAGATAGGCGTAAATCACTGAGCTGTTGATCTTTAACAGATAGAAAGAAGGCTACAATAGCTTTCGGCCACGTTATATTTAAATTTGACTATACAATACTCAGTGCTATAGTGTATTATACAGTCTCTGCTCTGTTTCTATGGAAGTTCCAAAAATCAACGTTGTTCTATTAAGTGTCGTTAAACAATTAAATAGCATTAAACAGGTTGAAGCGAGCTTTGATACTATCGATTAGTTTCAGTTTCTCTCGCGCAGACGCCTGCATTGAATGAATGCTCATACCACCACTTTATTGTATGGCTCCATGTTTAATGACATCGATAGCAGAAAGGTTTGTTTTCTTTTTTTGTCGGTCCGTGGTATCTTGATCAACTGCGCAGCAAATTATCAGACGAAGTACCGGGCCTAATTTCACTCCATGACTCCGCGGATCAGCAGTCTCCACGTTGCGGACCCACATCAAAACAAAACTATTTCCTGATTGGTTGAGAAATCCTATTTTCTGACTGTCCGATAGGAACAGCAGCTCTCTGAGCTGTATGAGCGCACAGACAGCAACGTTGTGTGACACGTTTGTAAAATATAGGCCTTAGAAATTTCTGTGCGGGCAAGTTAATAATTTCTCGGAGTGAGAAATACCATGTGTGGCGTGTGAGCGTGTGAAGTCTTGAGAGGTCTGTTTTAGACGTTTTAAGGCCTTAAATTTAAAGTTCTGAATTTTAGGCTTTTTAAGACTCCGTGGGAACCCTGCCACATAAACTAGCATGGCCATCTTTCTTCGATGAGTGACAATGTGTAATGCTCCCCACACACAAAAACAACTTTGAAGAAGTTTGGAGGCATCTGTTTGAAATTAAACAGGAGGCGATGACTGGACTAGACATTAGCAGCTAGCTGCTAGCTCTACTTCTAACGTTAGACCCCCCTCACCTAGCAGCGAATGCAAAGCAAATTACAGGAATTATGTAGATATGGTCCTACTATATGTCACACAGATAGGCCTGCCATTTTACAGCAACCGTTTAGCAACCAAGTGTACAATCAACAGCAGGTATATTTTTTTATAATTCAGTTAAAACCTACCACAAGCGAAGAGGAAAGCTGGGCAGGTTGGAAGTGAAGCAGTCAAAATGGTGCACCGGCTGAGTCTGACTAAAAGTTCTGTAACGGCTATTTGGACTGTTATGGGCCGTTATTTTTTGCTGCTCGATAGTGACGTCACGTCTGTATCGGAAACAATCTGAAAACGGGTAACAGATGTTTTTTGCGTTCTGTTTGTACACAACACGACAAGTCGGAGATAAATATGGACGCCCCCTGGAAAGTCGCTCTTGCGTTTGCTCTGAAAGAGTACAGAGAGCTACAATCCAAGTGTGTGGTTCATCAGCGAAATATGGAAGAAGATGATTTACATTTAGTCATTTGGCTCATGCTTTTATCCAAAGCGATACAAACCAAGGTGTGTCAAAGATGTGTTAGCAAGATGTGTTAGCGAAGTGACTGATCTAGATTCTTACAGAGCCCTTCTAAGGAGAGCCTCCCCACTCTCTATTAATCCCATACAAACAGAATTTGGCTGCAGTTCACCAGAGTTCACCTAGATGGCGATCGCGGGCGAGTCCAAAATACATGGGGTCCTATGGAGCTACATGGCTACATTTGTTGTTTTCACCTATTTAACAACTGAAACCCTCAGATTTTATTTTATTTTTCGCAAAATGGATATGGATTTTCAATCAAAAGTGAAATAATCCGGGAGTCATGTCCTTTCGTTTTCTTACAGGTTGGGTCGTTGTTGCCCATAACACGCTAGCATTGATGCTATGCTTAGCTATGATCATGCTAATGAATGACGTCATTGGCACGTTTGAAAGGCTTTTTAGAACAATTAAGTGACTTTAAAAAATATAATACTCAACCAAGTGTATTGTCTTTGCCTCCCCTTTCGAATACAATATTCAAATTACTTGAAAAAAAATTATATCCCGAGAAAAGTGGATTTTGAGGGGTACAGCTCCATAGACCTCCATTCATTCTGGACTCGCCCGTGAGCGCCCCTAGATGCAGTACCACACCGGAAGAGTTCCGAGAGTGAAGGTTCTCCCCTTATTAGACATTCTCTGATTCTTATGTCTAGACATTCTTTCTGATGCTAGCTGTTGAAACTGCTGTCACAGAAAAGGCCATGGGCAAGGGTAGGGTACTGGGCCTCGGTGGTAGGTGAAGCCTAGTCTCAGTGGATAAGATGCTGAGATAAGCTCCTCTCTTTGCTTCTATGGTTGTGTGTACACCAAGTCAGTTACACAGGCTGGGGCTAGAGGTTGCACATTGAAATATAAAGAAATTAAATCTGAGTTACTGAATGTCAATCTTTGTGACTATACCTACACAAATACCTAGTGCAAATGTTAATGGCCCAAATCTTTTCTGCCAAAACAGTCAGCTTTCGCCCTTGAAGTAACCTAAACCTAGCCTGGTCATAACCACAGGCCTTAACAAAGTGCTTTATAACAGGGGTTTTCAACTGATTGAGTGTGCTTTATAACAGGGTTTTTCAAGTGGGCCGCAGACCGCTGGTTCAATAGACCTCTGAAGTTCGCCTACAAAAAAGAACCAAAACGGCCATCTTTGCCCATATAAGGAGATCCGGTTGTTAATTGAAGCTAACTACCTATGGCAAGTTGCATTGCAAGTTAGCTCTGGGGTAGCAAAAATCTAAGTGCGCCGCCTTCACTTACAGGAGATCACAGTATCCATTCGAAATCAGGGGACAAAAGTGTGTTTAGGAAAACGTCTGCATTTCAGACTTTTTCATCCCCACGAGAGTTTACATGGTGCGTTAATTCAAAATCCCCATGTTATTTTCCCATAGGAAAAATCGCCAGATACCGGATGTCAAAGATGGCAATGTTTCATCCAATACAACAGGTGGAGACATACGGCTGCATAACACAGCACACTCGTGCTACGTTGGAGGAAGTGAAATGCGCACGCGCAGTTAGAAAACCGGTTTACAAGCTTAGCAAGCTGGCGAAATGCCATCAGATGCCAGTTAAAGTAGCCAGAATTCGGCGACGACTTCAGAAATATTACATTAAACAAAACACTGAGCAGACACTCTATGTAGTTCTCAACTAAACATTTAAATCAGTCTGGCTAGAACTACATCAGGCGCTCCCTGGCGGCAGAAGGTTAACGTTACTGATGCTGATGGAGAGTTGAGAAGCCCCTGTCTGTCGGAGTGAACTTCAGATACAACACGCAAACTATTTATGTCTGAGGTCGAGAGGCAGGTGCGTTTCGGCTTTAAGTTATACACCCTATATCGTCTGGAAATGTTGTGTGGATGGTGGTTACTTTATACAGCAGCCATCTGCTAATCTCGAGATGTGAGGCATGAATTCTGTAACTGATCAGCTAGCTAGCTTGTCAATAATGTCATCACCTGGCTTGTAAGATAGCTCGGTAGCTGGTTAGCATATCTGAAAAATTGTGAACTAGCATCACAACTCCTCAAACTTGTCTGCTAAATAATATGCAGTAACAAGTTAAATCAAGGACTTAGGGACATGCGTTAGTGAGGACGTATAGCCTATTCACCAAATTAAATGCTTATGGACAAGTTTCATATAGTCAGGTAGTTTTGCTATGTAGGTATGCAGAGGCTGGCATCCTGCGTTCAGAAAGTAAAAGTTCTGCCATGTGTTCCTTCTGCGTATGCACTGCAGTTAACACAGGAGATCACATTAATTAGTTAGCCAACCTGGATGCCAGTTAGGATCAGCTGGTTTGCGTTCTCTGAGTCCGGGATGCTATAAGTGTGCGACACCTGAGCAGATCGCAGTGAGCCATAACATGAATTTTGTAAAGGTAGTGAAAATGTAATAATAATAATAAAAAATCACGGACCACCTAACTGAAAAAACAAACAAACAGTAGACCTACTTCAATAGTAGGCCTATATTACACAATAGACCTAGGCTACTCACTGAACAACCTTGCACCTATTGTCTTTGCACCTTGCTTATTGTGTCAGAGGATTTATATGATTTAAACTGGTGTAGCTTGCATAGGCAGTGTTGCAGAACTCTTTGGATTTACATACAAGGTCCAATATTGCAAACTAATCATGCTCTTCCTGTCACTAACGTTATCCCTTTGCTGCATGAATGTTTACTTCTCCGGTGTAGCCCTGCCATAATCACAAATGTTACAATAATACAATTACATGGGTAATACTTCAAACCTGAGTCAATAAGTGACACTTTAAGGTTATGTGAATCATAAGGGTCTGCTGTGCTGTCTATATATGCTGAATAATGCCCATTTAGATGGCACCATTGCTGGAGGTCCATGGGGATTCAGAAGAGAAGTAATGCAAATTCCATAAGGATATAGAATGCTGAACAGGGAAGAGATCTGTATAAGTATGTGGAACAGACTCTGTGCAGGAGAACAAATGTCAGAGAAGATGTAAATGTGATCCGACATCTCCCTCAGTCCTTGCAGCCCTTATTGTGGATTTTCAGGGTTGGCCATGCACCCGCCTCTGCCCCCCTCCACAGTCCGTGAGCTGGTTCGCTCGTGCCTGCAGCGCGACCCTGTGGCCGCGGACCTACGGCTCAGTCTCTTCCTGGCCGCCGTGCAGAGCTACAAACGCGACTCCGTGCTCCGACCATTCCCACCTCTCTATTTGACGGGGGACAGCAAAGACTTTGAATCGCTGGTGGGTAGTCCAACAAGGTGTAATTACATTAGAACATTTTCATGGACTATGTGGGATGTGGGGTAAGTAGTAGGAAACCTATGTGGGAATAGCTCAATGTGTGCTCATTTACAAAGTGGCAGTTGTGTCCAGTCATAGATAAATACACATAGTTAATTACACTGTCACGACTAGCGACGACTGGCACTTTGAACACTAAATGCCCATACAATGAGCTACTTCCACATAGATTTTCATCTTGCTACTACCTATTCAGCATACAATTTCAGTCCTTTCAAAATGACTGAAAAACACAACCTTCCCTTGTTTTATCCCTAATATATTCCCATAAAGGTTATGGTTATGGTTATGGGTATGGTTATGGGATTTGGCTGACGCTTTTGTCCAAAGCAGCTTACAAATAAAAAGTGTAAGTTAAAATTAACAGTGAACAGTTTTTAAAAAATGGTAAGACTACATTAAGGAGTTTAGCAATAATGAACAGTAATGTCAATGGGATATCAATGATCAATAGCCTAATGAAAATAAACAAACAATTACTCATAAGATCCGCTTAATTGACTAGGTAAATAACAGGC
>NW_027468565.1:24675634-24920634 GCF_046254945.1 Alosa pseudoharengus | reverse complement strand
GCTGTGTTCCTTCCATGTGGCGCCCCGTGTCTGTGGCGTGCTCATGCCATTAGACTCGGAGGGGGTCGACCGGCAGCGGCTGCGGGCCAGGAACAGCGAGGGGGGCGACGTACCGGAGAAGTACTTTGTTGTGACCAACAACCAGCTAGTGAGGGTCAAATACCTGCTGGTCTACTCCCAGCAGCGCCACAGAACCAGGTGAGCCATGCTTCACACACACCAGACATCAGCTGCACTAACACCAACCAGCAGCTACACACATACACACACACACACACACACACACACACACACACACACACCAGCCATTAGCTGCGCACGCACGCGCACACACACCAGCCATCAGCTGCGCACGCACGCACGCACGCACGCACGCACGCACGCACACACACACACACACACACACACACACACACACACACTAGCAGTCAGCTTCACACAGACCAACCATCAGCCACACACACACACACACCAGCCATCAGCTACACACACACACACACACACACACACCAGCCATCAGCTACACACACACACACACACACACACACACACACACGGAAGGCACCAGCTGCACACACAGTTGCATACACACGCCGGCTTCACACACACACGCACAAACATTAGCCATTAGCATACACACACACACCTGCCATCAGCCGCACGCACACCCCAGCAGCAGTCAGCTTCAGTTCTCACCGTTCAGCTTGGGGATCATATGACCAGCTGTGTTCCTGCCTGCTGAAAGCCATTGCACTGTTTCTCAATATGCAATTAATGCAAGTCATTATTTCATTTTGGAAGAAGGCTAACAGTTCATTATAGAAATGTCTGAAATGTCAAGTACCTGATTTTAGGTGTGTGTGTCTGTCTGTCTGTCTGTGTGTGTGTGTGTTACCAGACACTCTGCGGTGCCTTCATGGTTGGTGCGCCATCACTTCTTCATCATGATGAGTCTCTACCTGCTGCTCCTCATCCTTATCGGTGCCTTCAACTCCTCCACATTCCAGTCCTTCTGGCATCGCGCCTTCCGATGACACTGACCAGTACAGACACACACACACACACACACACACACGCACACATATATATAAATATATACACACACATACACACATACATACACATACATACATACATACATACATACATACATACATACATACACACACACACACACACACACACACACACACACACACACACACACACACACACACACACACACACACTGCACGCAC
This sequence comes from Alosa pseudoharengus, assembly GCF_046254945.1. NCBI lineage: Eukaryota > Metazoa > Chordata > Actinopteri > Clupeiformes > Clupeidae > Alosa > Alosa pseudoharengus. The sequence goes on along the minus strand of NW_027468565.1, from coordinate 24,919,396 downwards.
AAAGCATTTCACACACAATACATACACAGTACACACACGCAGCCTACAGATGTCTCCCACACACACCTCTCATCCAAAGTGCCTTCCGCCCCTTCCATACACAGACACACAGACAGACAGGCAGACAGACACACACAGACACACACACACAGACACACACACACAGACTCACACACACAGACACACACACACAGACACACACACAGACTCACACACAGACACACACACACAGCCTTCCGCCTTTTTCTCAGCCTCTGTGGCAGCTGCTCTGGATTGTACACCATCTCACAGAACATCTGTGTTTTTTTTTTCTTTGTTTGTTTGTTTGTTTAACTTTGCAAATGCATTTCAGTTGTGTGTTTTTATTGGTCCTTGGTTGACCCACGCGGGGGGGTGGGGTGTTCCTGTAGCCCAGCCCTGTTCAGCAGCAGAGTAGTTCTGCACTGCTCAAGGATATCAATGAAAAATTTGTGTTTTCGTCATTTTAAAACCATTCTGTTGCTGTAACTTTAGGTGACAAAGAGATCATACCTGCAACTGCAAACCGAAATAGTCATTTCTACTACACAATACCAGTTTCAAAAACGTACAGTTATGGTACAGATTACAAATAGAGGTTATATTTCTGGAATATGTAGAAATACAGTTGAAAGATGAATGATGAAAGATGAATTGTTTTGGAGTTTATGAGTATCATGCATATGGTTTATATTTTAAATAGCTATTTTAATTTTGGTATGATTTATTCAGCTAACAGTAGCTTACAGTAAGGACCAGGGGAGCGTTTACTATGGGTTCATTATATTGTGCATAAGGCAATTGGGGTGTGGGGGGTGGTGGTGAATAATCCCAGTAAAACCTGTATATTTTTACTGTCTGAATAATCCCAGTAAAACCTGTATATTTTTACTGTCTGAATAATCCCAGTAAAACCTGTATATTTTGACTGTCTTCATTTCCATTTCCACACAGGTGTAGTCCTCATTTCAAAGAGAACATCTGTCTGCTTTTGGACTCAATGACTTGAATAAACTCTAGTAAACTCTTTACTCGACTCTTCCGACTGTCCTGTTCGAGGGTTTCTGTTTTGGGTAAGAGGCGCTGCCCCTGACCTCGTTATCCCTTTCTGTCAGAATCCCTGCACTTGTCAGTATCTTCCTCACGCACAACCACCACATGGCTGCTGAAGAGCCGTCATGTCAAATGTCATTTTCTGTTCTGCCGCTGAAGATTAAGACATACATTATCTCCCGCGCCCAGGCCAGTAAAATCAGTGACGCACTGTTCTGGTATTGCGGTTCTCCATTGTGGCGCGGAATTTGTAGCGTTACGTATTCGAAGCTCACTGTGGTCTTTGCGACACATGACCTGGCTGTGTCCTGACATCGGCACTCCTATCAGTCAAAAACAACAGCGGCGATAGAAGCCACCGATAGACGCTGATAACTGCCGCGGCATCCTTTGAAGGCGAGACTACGTGTGTGTGCGGTAGAGTCACTTGCTGCTGGTTATAGGCCATGTGCCATTGTTTATGTCGCTTGAAAATGAGTGACCAATCAGGACATGATAGAAAGGAAGCACTACAAACTATTGGCAGACCTATACTAATATGTTTATATATTTTAACAGCAGTGTAGCATCGATTGGTTTTCATAGGCAGGTGTGCATTGAGCCCTTTGCTGTCTGTGTCTAAAAGGGCCATTTATTTTGTGGCTAAATGATATCGAAATGGCTGCTGTGGGTCGACCAGGAGTCAGGACCGAGACAAATAACAAAGCTCCTTCTGTCCCGTTTACAAACAGGTGAAACAACCTAATTCGTCTTAAACACATAAATCAATAAAGTTGTGTGTGATGAGAAGAGCTTCATGAGAATTAACGATCTCCTCTCAGGGGTTTACATCAAAAGGCCGGAACACACCGGTCCATTGTGAGTTATGACAGGCCCATAAAGGCGCAGTTATTCAGTAACCAGGCCTGGTTTTGATACATATTAGCCTACTACATCATCACTGATGGGAAGATACAGACATGGTGACATTACAACATTTCTGTACGCAGATCATTTAAAGGTGCAGTCAGGGATTTGACGCGATTCAAACAAGCCCATACAACTTTTTGTCACATTCAGCAATCATCTCTTCACGACCGCTAGCTGCCCATTTCTACAGGCTACACTGTAAAAAACCTGGTCTCTGTGCAGCCCAGGTTCCAAAAACTGGAAACAAACAATGTGGGGGCTGCCTGTCCCTCAAACAAAAACGAAACCCTGTGTGGGGTTTCTCTGGGAATACTGAAGGTAGGGGTGAGTTACTTCAATGGCGTGTTTCGTTTGGTCCTTGGTTAAAATATAATGTGGGCCTACAGTTTTTTGCACAAAAGTGTCTGGTAATAAATTTGAATATCAACATAAACACAAACAAACGCGACTTCTCCCTCATTGTCCATTATAACCAGTTTTCAGTGCCTTCAAACACACGCAGAGTATTTTAGTGTTCTTTATTTAGAAAAGTGCAATGGATAATAATAATAAAAATAATGAAATTAATTTACACTTTAGTTTTAATATTTTAAAACTTTCCATCAAACTAGCCTGTAGCCTACATGTGTTTGCAATCACAATGTAGAACTTCTAAGACAGATTTGTTAAGATACACAGAAACAAACAAACAACTATAATCACACTTGTAAAGTTCAAACAAATTTTACAAAGCTGCCATCTTGGTCCATGCTACATTCTTCTGAAACGTTGTCTGCTGGGGTCCCTTGAAGAGGAAGTTGATCATTTGACCGTGTTCAGGCAGGGAGGCACCATACACAAGAAGTAACCCTCAGAGTTGCTCTGTTGGTTCAACAACAAAAAGGTAAATATCATGAACCTCCAGGTGTTAGGACATTCAAATTGCAACTGTAATAACACAGTTGTATGTTTGCAGTTATGTATAGCATAAGACCTATAGGTTACTACGGAGAACGTCTCCACAAGGATGTGGTGCTTACCTGTAGGGTTTGGTGGCAGGGTTGTGTGTGTGCACTCACTGACCTGTAGGGTTTGGTGGCAGGTGGGGGGAAGGTGTGTGTGTGGATGCGTGTGCGCGCTGATGTCTAGGGTTTGGCAGGTGGCAGGTGGGGGTGGTGAGTGTATGTGTGTGCATGCGTGCTGACCTGTAGGGTTTGGTGGCAGGTGGGGGTGGTGAGTGTGTGTGTGTGCATGCGTGCTGACCTGTAGGGTTTGGTGGCAGGTGGGGGGGTGGTGTGTGTGGGCCAGGTGGCGCCTGACGCAGCGGCCGTAGTTCTGCAGGCAGGCCGGGTCGGTGGCGCCGCAGGACTGGGGGCAGCGGGGCGGCTGCAGGACCAGGCAGCTGGAGCAGGACGTGTGCTGACAGGAGCCCTGACAGTCCTGCTTCCCCAGGGACACATGCCTGTAGCCGGGGCAGAGGGCACGGAGGGAGATGGACGAGATGGACGACAGGGTTAGAAGGGTAAGATGGAGAAAAGGTCACAACAGCTGATTAAAACATGTTCCCGCTATTAAAAAGTAAAGGCAGATGGTAGCAGTGTGATGGAGAGAGAGAGAGAGAGAGACAGAAGGTTTGGGAGAAGACCTCTGGTGCACATCAGGGATCATTTAATGATCATGAAACATCAATTTTCATGAAACATCACAGAATAAAGGCACTGCTTCTTCACATCTGAGACTGTGTGTCTAAGGTCACATCTGAGAGTGTGTGTCTAAGGTCACATCTGAGTGTGTGTTTGTACGTTCACATTTGAGTGTGTTTCTAGTTCAGAGTGTATGTTTCTAAATTCACTTCAGAGAGTGTGTTTCTAAGTCACCTCTGAGTGTGTGTTGTAGTTTGCTCACCTGGCGGAGCAGATCTCATGTGGGTTGGCCTGACAGAACTCCCAGGTGCAGTCCGGTCGGCAGGTGTCCACATCCAGCACTGCGGATAACGGGGATTAAAAACGTTCAGCTGAGATCCACATACTTTAAGGACAAATACGTTTGGCAAGTGTTGCCAATAGTGTTTAAGGGCAAATACGTTTTTTCTTAAAGTGTTGCAAAAAAATGTTGCAAAAAGAAATGCAAAATCTCAGAAATGTGAAAGAGAAGACGTCAAAAAGGCTGAAATCCTTAACTATATTGCTGTGATTTCTGTTGATAAGGCTTGTCGATTTCACCATGGGGAAGATAAGAGGTGTCATTATTACGTTGCTCAAACAAGAACGCGCGTGTACATCAAAGGAGTCCTTGACTGCTTTATTGCTTTTCACAGTTCATAAATCAGATTAACTCTTCTGATGTCAATTTTCAATTACCAGCAGAATAAAAATCAATTACCTCTTCTCAAATCAAAGCACAATTCAAATATAAAATATTGCATGTGACCAGGGTAACTATCATATGGAGATGTGCATGTACATATGCAGATACATATATTGCATATATATTACAAGGAGTTAAAATGGCCTTGTCCTCCCCGAGTCAGACTCAGGTGTCTGTGTGATGTCTCTTACCTGACTTGCAGATGCCACCTTTGCGTGCAGTGTCGTGTTCGGCCCCCTCGATCACACAAACCAGGCCCTGGTCACACTTGCCCAGGTAGTCCCAGCTGCCCCCGCAGCTCTCGCCCGCCTGCCTGGCGCAGGTGGGGCAGCAGCCGCACACCCCCGTGGTGACGCCGCCCTTGCAGGTGAGCTGGAGGGTGCGCAGCGGAGAACAGTGGATCCGCTCACAGGGCGGGCAGTGCAGAGCCTGCAGGAGGGTTGCCGATGACGACGGCTGAGTCTCCTCAGCATCCAAGTCCGGCAAAGCCCATGCCGGGGACGCGCCCAGCAACCAGAAGAGTGACAGCACACAGCCCAGAGAGACGTCCATCACAGCAGAGCAGCACAGTCATAACATCAACCCCAACATAGAACTGCCCTAACCTGCAGCCACCTTTTATAGGGAAGGTCTCTCTCTCTCACACACACACACACACACGGCACTGTTTATCCGTTATGTACACACACCTCCACCCCCCTGACAGCCAATCGATGCAGGAGTATTACAGTAAGTTCTCCTCGTCTGAATCTGTTGTTAATTATCCCCAGGCCTTATCTTTACAATCTCCCTGTTGTTTTCTTTTTGTCCTAAAACCATTTCATCCTTTTGAGTCGTTTTAGATAAGTTCAATCAATGCAAAAAGACTGGACCCTTTGTGATGCAGGTCATGTGACCAATTTAGGGGGCAATTTAGATGATCAAGATAATGACCCCGCCACCAGCAAGGACAAGGCTGCAACACTGACAGGTTATCTGTGCAGCCTAACGCACGCCTCTCTCCGCCACCAGGCTCATAATAAAACGCCACGCGTCTGGCTTCAGGCAATGCAACTCCACACTGACATAGATGTCTCCAAGGTCAAAGTGGCGACTTTTAGCAAGGGTCTTTACACCAGCGCCTCATGACCTTGAAAATCCCATTCACCTGTTTCATTCACCTGCAGGCACACCTGCACTTCAGAGTCAGCTTCGACATGAGATCTGTGCTGTCTGACGTGTTGTGTATCTAAACACTCAGAAACTGTAAAGTGTGAGGCTATCGTTGAAAAAACAGACAAATTGAGGCAGTCCTGATAAATATGAAAAGCATTGGTTACATGCCAACGCGTTTCAACCATACAGTTTTCATCAGCATGCCATCAGCATGCCAGACAAACACAGGTGAGCACATTTACCAGGTAGAAAGGTGTAGGAATGGTCACATGACCTAAGTCCTACACCCAAACCTTAACAACAATGACTAGGTAATTGGAGATACTAATTATCTCATCACAACCAAACATACTGAGCTGTCGCAGGGACCGCCAGGAAAACAGTTAATTGTATGCAGATAGTGTTTGCACAAAGCTACTTCCTGCACTTAAATATTATTATTAAATTATATTATACACATACCAAAGACATACTAACTATGATATGCCTAAGAACAAAACCAATAGAGCATTAGAACAGACATACCATCATTACTAAAAAGCCCTATAGAAAAGGTGAAAAATCCACATCATCGTTTAGACCTGGGAAGGTGGTGGCCTTGAGTTTTACGATCCACCAGGTCTCCCTTTGAAGACGTTGAAGCCTGTCCCCACCCCTTACATTCCTAGAAATGACTTCAATGACCATTACTTTCAAGTTTTTCAGATCAGTGTGTCCAGCCTCTTTGAAATGTAGAGTTCTTTTGACGTATTTATGCTCTGCAGAACGCTCTTGGAGTCTTCGCTTAGTGCGCCCCACATAGAAACGCCTCACATTCAAGTCTGTAAACAACATGTGTGGTGTTACAATTAGCAAAGTCCTTACAATAAAATGTTTGGGTAAACACATCAATAAATGAACTTTGACGGGCAACATTGTCACAATGATTACATGAGCCACATCAGTATGTGCCCTTGGGTCTCTGAAGCCATGAAGAAGGTCTAGAAGGAGGGACATGACTCCTCATCAGTTTGTCCTTAAGAGTGGGTGCCCTCCTGAAGGAGAACATTGGAGGCTCTAAAAACACTGGGCATAAATTAGGGTCACTATGTAGTATGTCCCAATTTTTTCTGATCACCCGTCTAATGTCAAAACCCATAGAGCCATACTGTGTAGAGAAAAAGATCTTACTAATGGATGTACGTTGTCGGTGAGATTTCTTGAACAATTCCTTCCTGTTTAATTATTTTGCTTTGTCCAGGGCTGAATTTAGGTCTTTTTTTCTTATGCCCTCTATGCTGAAAACGTTTGCACATATCCTCGGCCTGTAGCCTACATCGAAGTCCACATCAGAGTCACAGATTCTGCGTAGTCTTTGAAACTGACCATAGGGGATATTTGAAATAAGAGTGCTAGGATGAAAACTATCGGCCTGTGACAGTGTTCCTGTCCGTGGACTTCCTAAAGATTCCTTTACAGATTTCCACTAGGATGGACAGGACATGTGTGGTGTCACGAATGTAGGCTGGCAATGCCATAGTGAGAGGCTTAATGTGAAAGTCAATATATTTGGACGCCGGTTCTGTGATAGAACCTATACCGCTAATAATAGGTCTGCCAGGGGGTTGGCTAAGGTTCTTGTGGATCTTTGGTAGCATATAGAAGGCAGATATACTAGGATTGTTTGGCAGCAAAAAGTCATACTCCTTTTTTGTAATCCATTTGTTAAGTAAAAGCATTGTCCAAGATGGAAACCAGATCAGCTCTCACCTGATCCAATGGATTGCCAGAGGAGAATACTGTAAATTGTTAGGTTGTCCCAGTGCCTCTGCTATATACTGGGATTTACACCAGACAACCACTGCCCCACCCTTATCGGCTGTTCTAATGATCAGATCATTGCTGTTTTGCATCCATTGAATTCATGGGTTTCACCAGGTCCCTTACCACAGGTGTATAAAATTAAGCACCATGATTATGAATGCAGGCTGCATGGTGCTTGATTAACACACCTGTGGAAAGGGACCTGATGAAACCCATGAATAGCCTGTCTCTCACCAGCAGTCAAATTAGATTGGATTTTTTTCTGCCTCCTCTCAAAAAGCATGTCAATTTCATGGGAAACTTTCTTGGTAAAAGCAGTCAAACAAGGATTATTTGTTGAAGGAAAAAAGTACACTTGGGCCTAAAAGGACTGTATTGCTCAGTAGCACTTAGTTCAGTTGTCTCAGTACTAGTACTAGTAGAGATAGTACCAGAATTTCAAGTGTAGATTAAGGTAAAAGTTATATAAATCCACTTTAGTTTGACAATGATCAGATTGAGGCTCAGATTAACCACTGAGGCTATATTCAGACTAGGCGTATTTTTTGCAGCTGCCAGCATCCATTTTTTCTTCTTTTAAAAACGTGTTTGCGGGCGTCTTTTTCTGCAGCTTAGAGCTGTTTTTAATGTTGAGAATTGTTCAACTTCTAGTGGATAAACGTCCTACGTCACACTGTTTTTTTGACAGCTGAACATCCACAATCGGATAACCAAAAAAGACGCATCCAGCTGCTTCTTGGAACAAAAACAATGGCAGATTTTTAAAACACTGAAAAAGCGGTCTGCACAACTTCTCTCAGAAAAAGAAGCCAAGTCTGAACGTACCCTGGCGCTGCTTGAGCTGATGAGTTAAACATCAAAACATATTAAAGCAAGAACACCTGGAACCTCATACGCATTAAAGCAGGAACACCTGGAGCCTCACTCACCCTGTCTGCCATAACAGCCACAGTAACCATGGCAATTCAAGGATATCACACATTCTCTTGAGTAACATACAATAATGAGCTTTTAATTATTTTACTCAACCATAAAATAATTTGTTTCTGCGATACAAATGCTGTAGTGAGACTGAATATGTGTTTGAGTTCAACATGGTGGTCAGACAATTTGTCAGAAAACAGTTACAGGCATTTAAAGAATAAGTTTATTACATATTCTTAAGAAAACACTGTAGTCCTGTTTGAGTTTCAGAATACAGAATGTCTTTTTCCTCTATTATTTTCCTTTTCCCAAATACCTTCTTTGTTAGCAAAGCTTTCATGGGGAGTCTGGGTTCTTTGATTGCATGAAATTCTTGGGCCAGGTGAATACACTATGCTTCAGAGCTGCTGCCAGTGTCAGTGTGGTTACACGCAAACAATCAGATCAGTCTGAATATTCCTTGTACTCTGATTAAAAATTGAGATGTAAATTGTGTAATCAGATTGAAATTCAATTTAATGCAGAACCGGGAGTTTTCCCATTTCAATCTGATTAGATATGTCATGTTTGTTGGAGTTTGTCATTATAATTCCTGAATGAAGATGTGTCATCATGAATATTCTGTAGGGATGCACCGATACTACACCGATATTTATAGAGATGTATAAAATAACCATTTATCCAGTATCCATTGCAGATACCGATATTTTGTTCTTTGTTTGTTTACTTTGTTTATTATACCGTATTCATTAAAAAAATAATTGAACAATCAATCAGACCTTCATAGCACATTTACCTAGTGCAGAATTGATGCAACATAGCAGGTAAACATCAGCTTCTGCTATTGGTAAAAGTCATAAACAACTTGCCGATAGCTGATATTAGTAAACAAGGCCAATATTGGCCAGTGCCTATATTGACCGATATATTGGTGCATCCCTAATATTCTGTATTAGTACAGTACGCTGTGTTTGGAAAATAGGGTCCCGCTGGATTTTCATGTAAAAATTTATTTTTTTGCATATTTTGCTAATATAGAGTCTAAGGATCAAGATTTTTTTTGTCTTCAAATTTTCACGATCCATCTTTAGTGTTTTTTTCTGTATGTTTTAAAATAAGCGATTATATCTAGTCCGAAAAGTGATTTTCACATTTTCTTCTAATTTTTTGACAATTAATTCCACTTTTTGCACACAAAACCCCCAGATAATGTAGAAAGGTTGTTGGTTCTAAAACAATATCCATAGTTTTCAAACTTTGAGTGTCTGAAAAGTGTAAAAACACCTCCACCCTTGTTGCCTATGTCAAAAACGATTTCTTAATCTTTGCTTTTCTTGATGCTTTCCTTGACCTGCCATGTCATTCTATTGTCTACCTTAAGAGAAATTTGTCTTGGAAATAATCTATAATAATAATAATAGTACAGGCAACACAGGTGACATAGGCATGGGTAGTTGAGTAACAGTAGGCAAAATTAACAAACAAAAGAATATAAGGTACAAACAAACAGACAAACCACGGATGGCCCTCTCACAGCCTGAACTAATACAAAAAACAAAAAACTCAAGGGAAAACATTGCTCAGACACTAAACCATGTGCATTTGCTCTCTTTAAAAGCTACGGGTTATCCACAGCCAACAGGCCGGGCGTGCGAGAGAAGCAATGAAGTCTTAGAATTAAGAATAAAGCCATGTTCTTCCAACAACAACAACCACAAACACCCATGCGGCAAAAATATCAAATGACCGGCTGTGTTCTCCCAGAGAGGAAGCTACGTATATGATCACCACCCACAGGTGGACGTGTGCGCCAGCGCTGCAGGTCAGCCTTTCTGCATACACACCTGTCTTTAAAGTTCACCATCCTGGTAGCATACCTATCTACTGCCAAGGCTTGAAGGGGACGGGGAGAATATTTACTTCTGCTACACTGGCAGAGAACTCATGTGAAACAGACTGTGGGAGGTGGAAGGGGTTTGAATGCTGTCCGGCAGTATTATGAGTGGAACGTCTTAAGGGGGCCCTTTTCCCCATACAGCCTGATCTTATAGTGTGTGCCAATTCCATCAAGACACTCCACAATTTCATACTTGGTAGACACCCATGTATCCTGGATTTTGTGGCGACCATGAAAATGGTTCTTGCAAAAGAGTTTACATATATTTAGCAGACACCAAAGTCACTTACATACTGTATGTCAGCTATATTACAAGAGATCACATTGTCCCCGGAGCAACTTGGGGTTAAGTGCCTTGCTCAAGGGCATAACAGTGAAAGCCGGGAATTGAACCGACTGACAACTTTCAGGCTACTGCACGCTAGCCCAGCTCCTTAACCACTACACTACCACTGCCCACTAGAAAAAGACTAGAGTGCCAGGTGGTAATATGGGTACAGTCAGTGTCAGGACCGCACACTGCAATCTCCCAGAAGAACTACATTTATTGAGTTAAAAACATAACGCAACGTTTCGACCCACCAGGGTCTTCATGATGACCCTGGTGGGTCGAAACGTTGCGTTATGTGTTATGATGGCAGTGTGCGGACAACTACTCTTCTTTCCTTGATAAGCTTTTTTGTCCTGCACCTGGCCTCAGTGAGGTGGGATGTGCATACAACCACTTTGAAGAGGACTACAGTGTTAGGACCACCATGCCTACGATATGCCGCAGCCTCTTCTAAGTGTCTCCTAGCACTAGCATAGACAGAAGTCAGGTACTCTTGATGTTGCACCACCCAATCAGTCGGTGGACTGACCCTGTGGTCACCTCCAGTATATCCAAGTAGGTGGTCGACTGGTAACTGTGGCTTCTGACCGAACATCAGCTCGTATGGGGAGTGCTGTGTGGACTGGTACACGGTGGTATTATAGGCGAACAGGAGCTGAGGGAGCAACTGGGGCCATTTACGCTTCTTTTCAGGGGGTAAGGTCCTGAGCAAGTCATGAAGTGTCCTGTTGAAACGTTCACATTGACCATTCCCCTCTGGATGATAAGTGGTGGTTCTAGTCTTTGTTATAGGTGTCACACAGGTGTTTCAACAGCTCCTCCTCAAAGCTGCTCCCCTGATCAGAGTGGATTCTCCTTTGCACGCCATACACATAAAACCATCTCTCAGTTAGAATCTTAGCTACGGTGGAAGCTCTCTGATCAGGGGTGGGAAAGGCCTGGGTAAACTTTGAGAAAACATTTGTGACTACCAGAACATTCTCTTGTCCTGTGCTAGCCCAATCCAAGAGAGTAAAGTCAATGGAGATTATCTACAAAGGCTTAGGGGCTAGCATATTTCCCAAGAAGGTTCTGGCTTGGGTTGTCTTGCTTTAGCAAGCACAGTGCTCACACTCAGAACACCACTTTTGCACCTCATGCCACATCTGGGGCCAGTAGCACCTCTGTCATATCAGATCTGTGGTCCTGTCCACCCCCAGATGGCCGTGGTTGTTGTGTAGACTAGTGAGCACTTTGACTCGCAACACCTTTGGCAGTAAAAGCTGCAGCACTGGATCCCTGGAAGGAGGAGACTGGATCGCTCGGTACAAGGTCCCATCCACTTCCTGTATCTGGGACCACTGCTTTATCAATTGCGGACTTCCCTTGGTTCACTCCACTTGTCTTAACGGGTATGTGGTCGTCCCTGTCACCAAAACCACAGGTATCTGGAAATACGGGTATGTGGTCGTCCCTGTCACCAAAACCACAGGTATCTGGAAATACAGGGATCAGTCCCTTGCAGGACTTTCCGGTCTCTTTTGGTTCGACCAGGGATGGTGTCCACCATACAAGATTCTGTCATCCAAGAGTCTTGGATAGGTGCACTTGAGGCTTGCATGTTGGCTATGGCAAGCGGCAGGGGGACGTCCAGGCCGTGTGACACAAATCGCAAAGTGTTAGTGGGGCTTGTGGGAAGCCTAGAAAGGGTATCGGCATTGCAATTAGCTGGCCCAGGACAATATTTGATGTTGTAATAAAGAGGGCAAGCTGAGAAACCCAGCAATGTTCCAGAGCGCCCAGTTTCGCTGACTGCAAGTATGGGAGGGGATTGTTGTCAGTGTACACGGTGAACGTGTTGCCCAGGAGATACTTGACATTTTTTTCTGTGATTGCCCACTTGACTGCAAGGAGTTTGAGTTTCATGGCACTATAATTTGACATGTTCCTCTCACTTGGCCGCAAGTCCCGGCTAGCAAAGGCTATTGGTCGCTGTAACCCATCCTTCTCCTGTGACAAAACTGCCCCCAATCCTGCATGGCATGCATCCGTCTCTAAGATAAAGGGACGACTGAAATCGGCATAACCTAGGACTGGTGCTTGAACAAGCCATTCTTTTAAGGCTCTGAATCCAGAAAAAGTTCTGAAGGCAAACCTGAACGTATACATTCAATGTTAACTATCCAATATTCAGATGTCTGTAATTGAAATGTATGCAAATTAGTGCATAATTAATGAGATATTGTTAAATTACATGCTTAAACATATATTTTCAGAAAACTTGTAATGCAAAAAAATATTGTCTCTACATAACTAATCAACTAGTAAAGTTTCATAAGAATATCAAGGAGTTAAATTTTTTACCCTATTCACCCGTTCTATGTTGCCTATGGAGGCCAGTTTTAGGCCGCAAATGCTAATTAGCAGGTTTAAAACTAAAAAATCAGCTAAGTAAATATGATATTCAGAATCAGCACCCAAAAATTAGGCAGAATACCCTCTTTACCAGTGTTTTCTCACATTTGACCCCCAAGTGATAGTAGTCCCAGTCTTAATTATGCATTATATAAATGATGATGTCATCTAAGTGTGAAAATGGATCGTGAAAATTTGAAGACAAAAAAAATCTTGTTCCTTAGACTCTATACTAGCAAAATATGCAAAAAAAACAATTTTTACAAGAAAATCCAGCGGAATTACACAAGACACCGTACTATATTCTGACTAGGCCTGTCGCGATATTCAATAAATCAATTAATCGCATGATAATTAAAATTAGCTCGATAATTTTTCTGGCTGCGATAAATGCCATTTGCTTGTTTGTTTTCCTCGTCTCTCTCTCTCCCTCTCTCGGGTCCTTAGAGTAACGATGAGTGAACCCTCATGTCAGTCACTTGTCAGTCGCATGGTGTGTGGGGAGGCGGGACTACTGGCGTAGCCTACCACAGAGTGCAGCTAAAGAGCCGCGTGAGAAGTATACCGGTAGGCGCTAGGCAGAGAGAAAGCTAGTTGCGAGTTCCAGTAGGCTACGCCTAATTAAGACAAAAAAGATGGAATTGGTTTCTAAGCCAAACGCGACAGCTGCAGTGTGGGAGCATTTCGGATTTAAACCGAATGCCTATGGTGAATCACTGAACGTGTGCGAGTCGGTGTGTCGCATTTGTTGGAAAATAGTCGCAATTAAAAGCGGCAACACAACAAACATGCATATGCATCTAAAACACAATCATCCGCTGCAGTTTTCCCAGTTGGGGAAAAAAAACACAACAAGTGGGCCGTCTTCCTCTTCTCGAGGAAAATTCTCAGAACGACAATATTATCGCTTATCGCAATAATTTCTGAGACAATTTATCGCCCAGCAAAATTTGTTATCGTGACAGGCCTAATTCTGACTATAATCAGATTGGTGGTTTCATTTGTTTTGCGCATGTAACTGCACTGACAAGATTGCTCCTCCAAAACAACAATGACAAACAAGTCAGACAATTCCATTCTACATAAAATGGGGGTGTTTCACCTCAAACTCATTCATAGTTTCATAACCTTAATTAGACGTTCACAAAAATGTAACAATTTCAGCATTTCACTATGTGCAGTGAAATCCGTTATTATATGTAACAGCCAATACTGATGGACAGACACCTTATGAGTGCACATAAACCACTTGTTTTTTTTTCTTTTAATCAACTGTGTAGGACTAGATAAGTACTAATATGAAAACCACAATCTTAATGTTATCTAAAAAGCCAACAATGATTGGCTTGTTTTCCCTACCTGGGTATGACAAGTAGCTCTGAGTTTTCAGAGAATAATAAACTAAAATCCATGAGGTAAGTTTAACACAATGCAACACAAGTGTAGATTTATGCAGAATCAATTTGCATAGTCTGTCAATTTGACCTCTAGATAGTAGCAGACGCCTGTCCGTAATACAGATAACCAGGACGTCACGGCCATCTTCTGTGCCCAGGTTGGTGGTGGCTGTGGTTGGAGTCGTGATGCGGTGGCCTGTTTCAGTACTAGTCAGCGTGTAAAGCCTCCCTCTGTTTACTTCCGTCTCATCAGTTCTCCAGGTGAGGTGGAAGCAGCCGGGGAACCCCCGACCAGGCCTGTGGGGCGCACCAAGCCAGCTCCGCGCGGGTGGAGATATTTACCCGCGCCGCACGGGTGGAGAGATGTTAACCAGCGCCGCACGGGTGGAGAGATGTTTGCCAGCGCCACATGGTTGGACAGATGTTTGCTTGCTCAGGCTGAGATTCGTGGGCTGGGGCGCAGGTCATGTAGAGGTCACAGGGTCAAAGGGCAGCGGAGGGCGAGGGGGTCATGGAGCCAGCGTCACATGAAATCCTCGTAGTCTTGTGTGTAGCCGCCGTCAAACCCGCCGTAATCGTCCAGGTCGTCCTTCATTATGGCCTTTAGGCCTCCTCCTGGGACCACTCCCCTTTTCTTCTTCTTGCCTTTATTCTGCTGTGGAGACAAACATTAAAACATTGAAACATTACAACAGCCTTTACTCTGCTGTGAAGACAAACATTACAATCATTACAACAGCCTTTATTCTGCTGTGAAGACAAACATTACAATCATTAAAACAGCCTTTATTCTGCTGTGAAGACAAACATTACAATCATTAAAACAGCCTTTATTCTGCTGTGAAGACATTTTATGTAGAAAAGTGGACAAATTGGTATTAATACTAAACCCTACTATGTGAGGTTTGTTTCTCTGTGACAGAACACAGGGATCAGATCACCAGCTAACCTTCTCGGAACACAGAGATCAGAACTATTTTTACAGTCTATGACCAGAACACAGAGATCAGAACACCAGCTAACCTTCTCAGAACACCAGGAGGTTATTCCAGAAAGGAAGATAACACTGAGATAAAACTTAACCTCTGTGTTCTCTCAACCTGTGGTGACTAAATCCGAGCTGTTGGTTCCAAAACACCGGTTACCAGTTAGTTCAATCAATCTCGTATTTGTTAACCTAGAGTTGTGCATGTTCACGGCGAACTTATAAAGATATCACTTTCACAGAACCTTCTCAGAACACAGATCAGAACACCAGCTAACCTTCTCAGAACACAGAGATCAGAACACAGATCAGAACACCAGCTAACCTTCTCAGATCACAGAGATCAGAACACAGATCAGAACACCAGCTAACCTTCTCAGTTCACAGAGATCAGAACACAGATGATAACACCAGCTAACCTTCTCAGAACACAGAGATCAGAACACAGATCAGAACACCAGCTAACCTTCTCAGAACAGAGATCAGAACACAGAACACCAGCTAACCTTCTCAGAACACAGAGATCAGAACACAGATCAGAACACCAGCTAACCTTCTCTTGCTTCTGTTTCTCACTGAGCAGCGCAGTCATTGAGTTGTTGATCTTCTTCAGGTCCTCTACTTCCACTGCACAAACACATCAACAAAGACAACAAGAGGAAACAGTTGGTTTCCTCAAAGGTCAAATTGACAGCAAGATATCGGTTCAACTGAACAACATTGGCATGAATATACTTCTTCATGACATTCTGGCTAAAGTAAAATACAACAGAAATCCAGATGTCCTGCCTAAGAAGTAACCACGCCAGTACTCACTTGAGATGCACAGGTTCTTGAACAGGGACTCTACGAAGTTGCTATAATGTACGGACTTCTCGTAGGGTGAGATCTTGTCTTTCAGCAGCTTCTCAAACTCTGTGAAGTCTTCTCTGGAGGCGGGGCTGATAGCGTCAATGCCCGTCACATGGTTACTAACGACGCCTGAGACAAGAGACAAGAGACAGAAGAGCACGGCGGTCTCATAGTCGCAGAAGAAGTGCAATTTATCTGATCCATAATCAGTAAGAGGGTGGAGGGAGGACAGTCTCCTTCACCCTGAAATGGATGCTCTTACCGAATGCATCGCTAGCCACCTCCAGATCAGTGTCCTCCTGAAGCTTCTTCACGTGTAGAGTTTCTGCGCGTTCATCCTCTGGCGTGAGCTCCATGACCTGCGTGAGCTCCGCAAGCTGCGCCTGCTCCTCCGGCTCCTCTATCTGAGATCGAAAGAGAACAGACAGCTCATAAAACCTGCCTCAAGCTTAAGCAGCAGCATAGGCAAGAACACAGTATTCCTATTCCACACACAGACACACACACACACACACACACACACACACACACACACACACACACACACCCTCTTCCGAAGCTCCTCCTGCTTTTGTCTTTGCAAATTTTCCTTCTCTTTAATTTTCTCATTTAGTTTCTTCTTCTCAGAAGACTTGACCTCTGTAAGACAAAAGCACCAGGGCCAGTAGGCCTCCACTTAACACCTCTATGGAGCATGTCCAGCAAAGGTATAAATGACCAGTTCTGTCTTCAGCCATTAACATGAGCCAACCTGTTGGTTTCTCAGCAGACTTTTCTTCCTCCTCTTCTTCGTCATCCCAATTATCCTAGAGGCGCAACATCCATATGGATTCAGGTGAGTCACACACTGTGTTTAACTGGCAAGTTGCAACCAACAGAGAATTCACAGCAGTACTAAACATCAGGCTGATGTGTAGCAGCCAGACTGAAGGAAGCAGCCATCATCAACATCCCAACTTCCTAAATTACAGTATCTACAATCTGCTTCATTATAGCCTACACAAATACTTTTGACAGTGGTAACGTCAACAACATTGTTATGAAGCTGGTTAGTTACCCCCTATACAAAATGATGTGTAAGCTCTGTCATTACAATGTAATAGCTGACTAATTGACAGGCCATGTAAGCACTTTACGTAGTTAAGTTATTCCCTAGTCGCTAACTGTGTCGAGCATCCCTCCAGCAGATTAATGGAACCGAGGGATAGCTAACATACATCTAGCAATAAAGTTAGCATGGGAAACTAACCTTAGCCTTAGCTGAAGCTAACGTGAGCAATTTCACGAGACCTAGTGCTGTTCTATAACCGGTTGCTGGCGAGGGACATTGCATGAAGGACTGCATGTTGTTGCGCTGACACTGGTGCTACTTTAATTATACTGCGTACCTTAATGTCCTCCTCCTCATCCTCGCCTTCCCATTTATCATGCACTGCCGCATTTTTTAGCGGCTGATCTGGCTCAAAGCTCTCAGTATCTAGAAAAACAAAAGACGTCATCACATTTCAAAAAGACGACCACAGTTGTTTCATGATCATAATCATCGTTTCGATTAATCTTAAAAATGTATAAGTCTCTAGGCAAACATATCTAGTGACAGTCGGTCCTACAATAATTCCAATGGTATTTCTTACCCCAAGAATCCCCGTCCGCCATGTTCGATGTGTTGACGGCGACTTTTAAGTGTTGCCAGTAGAAACTAGCGGTGACTGGGATAATCTCATCCACTTGTCTCATTTCCGCTGTCAGCTACACTGTATCAGTTTAACACAAATAATGTGCCAGTGCTCTTACTCTGCAGTTCACACGGTAAAGAAGTTTTGTTCAGCAAGTTTGAATTTTGTACCAAAGTTAGATTTTCACACAGAGATTTGTAGCCTAATAGTGGTTGCTTTGATCTTCTAATATTGGAGACCGGCCTGCCGGTTATTCCTGGTCCTGGAGGATGGCCTAGGCCTAAACGTGCTATAAACGAAAAGCTCAATTTTACAATCATGAAACAAAAAACCTGACGGTGACTGTGGACCTGGTCCGTGTAACGCTTTGCAGTGCTTTGCTCTATTTGCTCCATCCATCTGATCCAAATAAAAAATGTGTTCAATAATCCAATTTTCAATTTTTTTAACTGGTCAGCAAATAGATAATTGCTGCTATTTTCTAAATGTGTCATTAGTCACGCAAGATAAAGAAAAAAACAGAAACTGGATTGGAAACAAAAGTAAAATTCAGTTAATATTGGATTTTTGCCTTTTTTTTTTTTTACCGTTTTTGTTGGGGTGAACCACAAGCGTAGGGGGGTGACCTGATACATATTGGCGCGCGGTGTTGGTGATCACATTTTATCAGCGGATGTAGAGATGGAGGGCTATCAAACACAGTTCAGCTTGCATCAAGGTGCCAAGCGATTGATAATGTCAGCTCGAGATCAGAACCTCAGATGCAGAGGGAGACATTGCTGCATCCTGACACTTATGAGTAGGCCTACCGTACGTGTGTAAATGTTCATGTTCTGGGAGGCTTTGGAGACCTACATGATCCAATGGACTTGAGCCGTAGTAGCCTATAGACTGACGTCGATGGCAAAGCATTCTGCTTTGGGGAATTATTTGCTATGGTATGGCATGGCCATGGTATTCAAATATACTGTAGATATGTTCAACGTAGGCTGAAAGTTATGTTTAACGTGCCATCTCCCAAAAATCGGCGAAGTTTTAGTTATTAGCCTAATCTCTATAATGAGTCAAACGCATAACTTCAGGCGGCGCTCTCTTCCACCATCTAGCCTGGCCCAGTTAGATGGTGTTCTCCCCCTGGTGCTCGTGGTTCAGTGCAACCAAAAGCTCAAAAAAGGAAAATTAGACAATTGACGCATCATTTAAATGTTTAACTTCTGAACAGAAAACCGTAACTGTGCTCAATTGAAAATCAAAATATGCAACAATAACCCATTTACTGTGCCGTCCTAAAGAATGGATAACGGATTTTTAGACCTATTCATATATTTTTTCATGTGAATTCTGCAAATAGAACATAGCACTGCAAAGCGTTACACGGACCGGCCCTCTAGGGGTTTTCGCGAGCCTCATCTGGATCATTTCACGAAATCGGTGCCTTTCACATTTTAAAAATGTGAAAAATATAATTGTTTCAAACTAAATAATTGTTTATACACTTAAAAAAGATGGTAAGAGGACTGATATTGTATGCTGCCCCCTCTCTCACAACCCTGATAAAACATGAAAAATAGGACATTTAGCCTAATTCACGTCCTAATGATGTCACAAGCCTACTTAAAAATTATGTTACTGGTTTGTACCATCGTCCAGTCCCCTAGGCCTAGGGATTTTTGGTGATAGACTAATACGAAATTGGGGGACAATGATAAAATGATTATTTTTTCTAAGAAAATATATCTATTTATGTCAAAGCCATTACTTAACAATGAGATTACACTTGAGACAATACAACTGTGAAAATTGTATAATTTTACCAACATTTTATAAAAGATAAGTCCTGTTGAAAAAGAACAATAGGCTATAGCGAGGGATCAGGCCAAAATCCTTACAACAATACTTGGTCTTATATTGAGCATATGATCTATAGTAGCCTAACACTACGTTTTTTTACGTGTTGTTAAAGAAATTTCAGAACTGATTGGACGCAAAAGGCACCGATTTCACTGAATCACCATTTCCGGACGTGGGAAAAACGCACCTGCAAACTGAAAAGATTAGCAAATCAAAGACCTGTATATGTATCAAATTCTTGCTGTTATTTTGTTTTATTATCTCTACGTCACAGGTCGTGTGAATCCCGTTCGCACAGCAAACATGAGGTCGAGTAGGCTATAGCCTATGTGGGCTCCACCGCAATGGAAAACTGATCCAGAAAAAGAAATCGATCACCCATGTGTGAATGGATATCAAATAGCGGTTATGGTTAGGCCTAACAGTTTGCACAATCAGATGTTCAATCATGATCCATGAGTGGCACCTACTGGCCAATTAGAAACGGGTGTTTTCTTTGACCGCGGCGTCATGTGTAGGCCTAATCATGGTTCCATGTGAAGAATACATTTTGAATACATTTCTATCAGGATAAATAAAGTAGACTATCTATCTACAATTCTACACATAGATTTGCACCGCTTTTAGTGACCACATCAGCCCTTATAAAAGAACTATAGTAGCCTAGTGTATAATACATATTCTGTATAATAATATCCTTACCCTCTATAGTGTTTCTATTGTAGCCATACTTATAGAAGCCTAGCCTATGTCCCAAAATACTATAATACTTATACCAGGGAGAGTCTGAAAATTACATCTACATTTATTCATTTAGCAGACACTGTTGTCCAATTTGACTTATTAGTCAGGGGGCCTATGTGGTTTCTGTGGGTTTGAAATGTTAATTTTTGGAGAGTGGTTGGACTGTCTTTAGAGGTCATTGAACATGGAGAAAAATTATGTCTCCATTTTTTTTACCTGTTTCAACCCTATTTTTTTGAAATTGTATATTTCACTATAAATTTCGCCTAAATCACTGGCTATGATGAATAAAGTTCACAAAACAGTTATTTTCAACAGTATGATTGTATGTCAGTATTATGATTGTATGTCAAACAATTAGAGATAAGATCAATAACCAATCAGTTTCACCAAATACACATACTCGATTGCTGAAAGATAGCAAAAACATAAAAGAATCACAGATGAGACCTCGAACAACATTTAATTAATTTACATATACACAACATATTAGATCTCACCTCCACATCAACAATTTGTACAGGTCCGTAATAAACCATACCCAGATTATAGTAAAATATGGAGTGCTTCAAGGCTCAGTACTGGGGCCCCTGTTGTCTAACAGATGATACATAACTATACCTCTCCATAAAACCTGATGAATTAATCCCGTTAGCCAAACTTGACACATGTATAAGAGATATAAAGACATCGATGACGAATAATTTCCTGCTTTTGAACTCAGATAAAACAGGTCATGGTTTTAGGTTCTAAAAAGATGAGGGATATCCTATCCACATCTCAGGCTATATATATAGTGATCTTCCACTGACCTCATCCACAATTGTTAAAAACCTAGGAGTTATAATTGACCAGGACCTAGTACTAAATAATCACATAAAACAGATCACCAAAACTTCATTTTACCATTTAAGGAAGTCCTTATCCTTACCAGATGCCGAGAAATTAATCCATGCTTTTGTCACCTCAAGGATAGACTATTGCAATGCTATTACGCTGGCTGTAATAATACCTGTCTAAAGAGCTTACAGCTTATACAATGGAGCTGCTCACACACACAAAAAATATGAACATATTTCCCCCATCCTACACTGGCTACCTGTTAAACGTCATTGACTTCAAAATATTACTTATATCTCTTGGTTGGTTGCCTGCGTTGAAAGAGGACACCTCATGAAGACGCTCTTTTGTGTGCTTCTGACAGAAGAAGCACTTATCTAGGCAGCTGCTGCTGAACAAGTGTACAAAGTCCCTCTAGATGGACTTGATGCAGTTGCAGGTGTTGCTGCAGGTTCAGAAGATGGTCTACCACGTCTTTTCTGAAGACACCGAGTCCTGCCTGCTTCACATGATTTCTAGTAGCGAATCTTAGCATGCTGCAGATGCTCACTGTTACAGGTGGATTTGTAGCAGTTCCTGTGCCAAACTGCTTTGTTCTGTTGTAAAATAACTGCACTGTAACAATGTAATCGTTGGCTGATCTGTAATCACCATCTCCATACTCTCTCATGGACAAAAACAAGAAATTTGGCATATGTCTCTAGTGATGGGTCATTCACCTGCCACTGGATACATAGCCCAAAATCTGTTTCTTTTAGAATATGTGTGCCATCACCTGACTAACAGAAAGACATACCTCAGAATATAACCTAACTAGACTGTGCCACCATGAACTATGAAAATGTGCTTGCTCAGATGTAGAAGGCTAGAAGGTCACTAATATCACCAACCATGAAGAACAGAGCACTATGTGCTTCAGGTTATTCGATATTCTAAATTCTATAACTGTCAACTGTCACTGGTAGTGTCTCTCTTTCTCTCTCTTACACACACACACACACTCACCTGTCTGTTTGTCTATCTGATCCTTTTACCCTTTCTTCAGACTTCAGCTGGTAGCTATGTAAAAGTCTATTAAAATTGATTTAACAGAGATCTCTGCACTTTTATTTGTGCTTTGAATGGGTGTAGACAAGAACTGGCAGAGCAGGCTAGGCCTACACTCAAGCACACTAATAGGCATGAATTGATAGTATTGATATTGAAGTATTATTTTTTAAGCGGACAATTTCAAGAATTTTAGGCACAATTTCTTGTTAAAGAGATCAATCATCATCAGCCTAAAAATGTTTTATAATGCTGTATTGTTTATGTGGTCCACTTTTGCACACTACCTTGTAGAATATCTTTGCTTTTTTGCACCAAACCCTATGCTATAATACCGGCAATGTGAGGTTTATGGACAAAACACCAAATTTGACCTTTCTGAATTTGACCTTTGATTTAGGTCCTTCAAAACCTTCAAAAAAATGGAGACATGTTTTTTTACTCTTAAGAACCCCTAGAACAAAGATATAATACTCTCCAAAAATTAACATGTAAATCCCAGAAGCCCCCAAATTAGACAAATAGGCCCCCCTACTATATAGGCTACATATGTCAATTATAAGGGATTACATTATCCCTGGAGCAACTTGGGGTTAAGTGCTTTGCTCAAGGGCACAACAGTGGAAGCCAGAAATTGAACTCATAACTTTCAGGCTACTGCATGCTAGCCCAGCTCTTTAACCACTACACTACACTACCGCCCTTGAAATTCAACCTGGCACACCAGCAGGGAGCCATGGCTGCAAGTGAAACCTGTTTCACCAAGTTGTGCTCACAGGCTTTATTTCTGGCATGAACTCGGTTACATTCCTCAAAAGAATTTCCCAATCACATTGTCTCTCCTCAAGACTCCCTTGGAGTTATTTTTCCCAAATGGCAGTTTTTTTCCCCAAATGGCAGTTATTTTTCCCAAATGCCAGCCATAAAGCTGGTATTACCTCTGACTGGTCAGAATGTCAATCAAACTCTGGACTTGTGAGACAGGATTGAGTTAACACAGATTTAGAGAAAGATAAAAGAACATTTCTGAAAGTGGATGGTAGACTATCATTCTCAAACAGAGCACCAACAGTCTTCCAAGGTCAGGAATAAAGGGCCTTGGTCAGGCAGGACCAAGAACCCAATGGTCACTATGAACTCAACCTGAGGACCCTGTGATCAGCAAGAACCTAATGGTCACTAATGAAGGGACAAAACTCTGTGCAGCACTCCATCCTTGAGGTGAACATTTCACCATGACAACCCGAAAGGCCCAAACACGGCTGTGCAGCGATGCTTTCTGACCAAAATGCTTGAATAAATCTGCCAAATGGAATGGTTGAGACTTCTAAAAGTAAGGTGTGCCAAGCTTGTAGGATCACTCCCAAGATGATTAGGCTGGAGGATATTATTGTTGCTGACCAACAAGACTCTGAATCTTATCTTCTGTAAATGGTACATCGGTCTTATTTGATAAATTAACAAAACAATCCAGAGCCTGGTTTTCCCCCCTCGTCGGAGTATTGTATGTTGATTTATGAGAAAACAAATGTAGAAAACTTAAAAGGGTATGAAATGCACTGTTAGTAGAGATTGTTAACTGCAGCGACACTTCCATTTGCATCTCAATTTTTACAACACACTGTTTTACCATTGTGTTGCTGTTCTTTTTATTCATACCGAACATTCTTGCAGACCCAGACACCTTAGCTACCTATTTCTTAAAATGTGGACCTTCAACAATTGTAATCCTCTTGTTAAACAAAGGTAAATGGTAGCCATTGAACACAAATGAGAATCGCCTGTAGACATTTTCCTTCACCCACTTCATCTACTCATTTGTATCATTTCCACCACCTTGGTTTGTTTCAGATGCAACTACATAGTTGTACGACCCCTGACGAGATGGTCAACAAATGAGCGCAATGCTGAGGGAAACTTTGCTAAAGTATGCATTACCTGGGAGATAGTGTTATTGTAGTTTTTTAAAATATATAAATATATATTTAGAAAATATTCCACTTGCTTCTTTTCCCCAACACATTAATTTCAAGTTGGGCTTTAAGGAGCCTATGCGATGTCTGGGAGAGCATGTGATTATGTAATATCATATGGTAAGGCTAAGAGTATCCTCCTGCCAGACAGGTCAGATAGTCTATCGGTTCCCTATTCCTGCTCCTTGACAGGAGAGCTTGGCCCAATCCCATTTCTGTCTTCCCCCTTCCCCTTAGTTTTGCACGTTCTTGTGAGAGGAAGGGATATCCCAATAGATCTCTGAAGTTTGCCTACAAAAAAGCTGCCATCTTTGCCCATATAAGGAGATCCGGTATCTTCCGACTTTTCCTTTGGGAAAACTTGGGCATTCTGAATTACTGCACCTGTTAAGACGCTTGGCTTCGAGTGGGTATACTGTGATCTTCAGTACGTTAAGACGGCAAACTTAGATTTTTGCTGCCACAGAGCTAACTTGCAATGCAATTTGCCATAGGCAGTTAGCTTCAATTAACACAGATATCTCCTTATATGGGCAAAGATGGCAACTGAAAGATGTAGGTGACTATTCTTTTGGATTGAGGGGAAGGGCCATGTACCACTTAAAACCTACTTTCCACAAGCTTACTTGTAATTGAAGGGTAAAAAAATATAATCTGAAAACTGCTGCCCTGATTAAAAACACAATACAGCTGATATCAGTTGGTATTCTGTCTATAATGGAGTGGAATGGAAATTTCTAAATTGACCACAAACTTTTGACCAGTAGTGTATGCAGGTTGCTAGTGACAAAATACTAGTTTTTAGTGTGGTACGATCACTTTGTAAATTATGTTTAATTAAAATGTGTTCCAACCATCTCGGCTCTCCCTTTCGGTTTCGAATGGGAATTTTTACCCCTATGGCTTGTCATTCTGGGCTAGGGGTAAGACAGAAATGGAATTGGGCCCTAATCTGTCAGATCCTCCTAGACAGGAGAGCTAGCCTATCGATTCCCCATTCCTGCTCCTAGACAGAAGAGCTAGTCTTTTGGTTCCCCATCCTGCTCCCAGACAGGAAAGCTAGTCTCTCGGTTCTCCATCCTGTTCAGGAGAGCTCTCCCCCCCCCCCCCCCCCGAGAACCACCCCTGTCCTCTCCCAGTGCTGATCCTCGGCTGATCCTTCTTGGAAATAACTTGAGACTCTCACAGCTGTGGAAGAGAAGGGGGTGTTCATGTTGGAATCATGAAAAATCAAATCACCACGGATACAGGCCACCCACGGGCTACATTCAAGTTGAATGACATTTAGAGGAATTTAAAAAAAAAACAAAAAAAAAAAAACACAGATTAAGAACAGTCAAGGCCATGTGAGTATGAAGAATAAAAACAGAGCACACGATCACCCCTTCCTAGGACGAGTATAAAAAAATAAAGATCATAAAAACTGACCATAACACTGAATAAAAATGGTACGGCCGTTCAGGTCTACCTCACGCATACACCAAAGCACTTTTTTTCCGTTTTTTTAAAGTCTGACTGCATCCCCTCACTTGCGGCTCTGATTCTGGGAGCTACGGCCCATCTCTGCCAGGGTGTGTGTGTGTGAAACAGAGGAAGTGAGAGCAAGAACAGAAGCATCCTCCTTAGACGCACAACCCAGCTGCCTTTATCTCACCACCTCTTAAGATGCTAGAGGGCCATCCTCAACTGCTCTGTCAGCTCAAATGGAACCCAACCAGCAACAGCGATGCTTGGGAGGGGATGCTTAGCCCGCCTTCCCTCACCCCCCTGCACCCACACTGCCAATCATGAGGCTGAGGAGAGTTTGACAACAAAGAGCTAAGAGAGGAACTAAGAGGCAGACTTAAGAGAAGACGGCAGGGATTGGTTGACTATATCTACGAGTGTGTCACTAATACCTGCACTGGTGTGAGTGAAGATGACGAAGAGCTGAAAGCCGGTTGCTCCGCAGAGGATGGCCATCTAAAAAGCTCTCCCTCCCTGTGTGTGTGTGTGTGTGTGTGTGTGTGTGTGTGTGTGTGTGTGTGTGTGCGCGCGCGCGCATCTTGAGATGTTGTGCGCAGGTAGAGAAGTTGCTCTCACTGAACGCCTGGCAAAGGGTACGCGTGGACGACGAGCATGGGTGTAAGTGGGCACTAACGTAGCGACTGGCAGAGGGTGCAAGTGGGCTCTAACTGAACGCCTGGCAGAGGGTGTGAGTGCCCTGATGTTGTGTTGGCGCCACGGCTGGTGCCTAATTTGCTAAGATGCCGAGCACACACAGCTTTCCTATTTACAGGTCAAAGCATCACTCCACCACCCCCTCTCAGAAAGGATAGTAAAACAGCTTTAACATAATGACATATGTAATTAAAGATCAGCAAAGCTCAACATCTCTGAAGCAATGAAAAAGTCTGTATTCTTGTTGAAGGGGCAGATATTAAGCAATCACCATGGCTTAGTCACTGAAGCACAATAAAATCATGATTTTTCTTACGTTTCTGACAGTTTTACTTGTAGGTTGTGTAGGCCTATGTTTTTTTTTTTTTTTTTAAAAGACAGACTAAACATTTTTAAAACTTGAAAGCAAATGAACAGTTCTGAATTACATCTATAAACAACCAACAGTAAAAACCTATGGAGTCAACGTGAAGTATGAACTTATCAGCATTTTTTTTTGTTTCACCTTGGAGGAATGCATGATGGCGCAATGGGCAGAGGAGGTTTGCAAAACTGGACAGGAGAAAATATATACATGTCATATATACATGTCACTGAATCTGGAGAACTGGGTGTTTCCTATATTTATATTTGACTGGCCGTGCCTGCAGAAGAGAATCTGTGGCTGTGGAGAACCTAGAACCTAGAGTCCAAGCACCAAAACGGAGTGAAAAAACGCCCTCAACATTCCATTCCTGTCCAATCAGGCAAGGACTTCCTTTCCCAGAAGCCCAAGTGTTCCAGGCGCTATTCCGAGTCAACCAATGGGCTCTCGCTCCTCTCGTCCCACTCGTATAAAAGGTGTGTACATGTATAGACAATGCTGTAAAACAGGAGTCTCTTCCTCACTGAAAAAGTTTGACCGTATGGCATAGCTGCTGCGCTCACAGACCCCTCAGGGTTTGATCGTTGGACTCTTCCGCTTCGCGCTCCTCCTGAGGCCTCGCCTCCAGCTTGTGGGGTGGGGGAGGGGTTGTTGGGGTGGGGTGGGGGTGGGGGGGGTCCAGAGAAGTCCGCGGAGGTGCGGCCCGGCTCAGTCACGAGGCAGCAGGTCGTGCAGACGGAACCGCTCCCGGATGTGAGGTCGGACGTCCTCATTCTGCCACACAGACACGTGGAGTATGAGTTACCCCAAAACAGACAGACATGTAGTATTGGTTACCCCAAAAAAGACAGACGTGGAGTATGGGTTACCCCAAAAAAGACAGACGTGGCAATGTCACCTTTAACCTTGCTGTAGTGTGCACCACTATTTGCCGCCTGAGGTACAGGAATATGCTAGTACCATGCCCTGTATGCTATGCTATATATGAATATGCTAGTATGAGTGCAAATATTCTGTGCTTGGTGAACAGAAACCATACTAACCTACTCTAGCAGCATCTAACACACACACACACACACACACACACAAAGACAGACAGACACATACACGTCCTACCATTTCAACAAGCTTCTCCAGAAATGGGACCAGCTTCAGAAGCTCGTTATCGTTCCGATCCATGAACCAGCTCTCGATGGGAATACCGTTGGACAGCTGTATACACAAACACACACACACACACACACACACACACACACACACACACACACAGACAGACAGACAGACAGACACACATTTCCAGTCAGATTGGCAAGGTTCAGATACATATTTCCAGTCAGGTTGGCACGCCCTGATAGGTGAGGACGCGGAACTCGAATCTTTTAGCACGACTCACCTGGTAGGCGAAGGCTTGTGGCGAGTTGTCTATGATGATCGTCTTGGACAGGTCCCTCCCCAGAATATTGAGGTCCTTGATGTAGTTTCCCTGGACACACACACAGTGCTCCCGGAATAACCTGTGCCTGCAGCAGTCACAAACGAAAGGGAACGTCTGTCATTAACCACCTCTAACAGCCAAACAATTACACACACACACCAGCATCAGCGCTTCCACACACCTGACCAGCTGTTTCTTAGGGTCCAGGATATTTAGCAACTTGTCAGCATACACCTTCTTAGAGGCAGTGAAGAGGATGATCTGAGGAAATCATAACACAATGTTACTGCCGAGTAGAACAGTGTCCCAGTAATGAATCACGCAATGCTAGCGTTAACATAAGCCATTTACTGCTGAGTAGAATAGTGCCCCAGTGGTAGCCAAATAACTCTTACCTCATAAATCTGAGACATGCGCTCCAGAAATTCTCTGAAGAAAGGCCTTAACCTCACATACACCTGGAAAGGACAAGGCATTTCAGATGAGTCATGACAACATCCATAGATAGAGTCTCCCATATCTACACCCCTCAAATCAATCAGACCCAGAGATAGGAGGTGGGAAACACCACACATCATTTTATAGTAATATTCCGCAGCCTGTAGTGAGGACCGTCAGTGTGTTTAACCTGAGCGGGGAGAACGCCAGTGTGTTTTAACAGTCCTTAATGTGTTTTAACCTGAGTGAAGAGCAGTCGGTGTGTTTTATCAGTTGTCAGTGTGTTCTAACCTGAGCAGTGAAGAGGCCGGTATTTAACCGGAGAAGTGTGAGTCGTGAATGTGTTTAACCGGAGCAATGAGCGTCGTGAGAGAGTGTTAACCTGTGCAGTGCGAGTTGTGAGTGTGTTAACCTGTGCAGTGCGAGTTGTGAGTGTGTTAACCTGTGCAGTGCGAGTTGTGAGTGTGTTAACCTGTGCAGTGTGAGTTGAGAGTGTGCGAAAACTGAGCAGTGAGTCGTGACAGAGTGTTAACCTGAGTAGCTCACCTG
This sequence comes from Alosa pseudoharengus, assembly GCF_046254945.1. NCBI lineage: Eukaryota > Metazoa > Chordata > Actinopteri > Clupeiformes > Clupeidae > Alosa > Alosa pseudoharengus. The sequence goes on along the minus strand of NW_027468565.1, from coordinate 24,890,255 downwards.
GTAGATGACGTCCTGGAAGAGCACAGGGAAGGTGAGGGCGGCGTCCTCCAGCTCATTTAGACTGCAGTGGACCAGCGTCTCGTCCTGCAGGAACACAAACGCCAGGCAGGTCACACACATGGACACTCTTCACAACGCAGCACACACCAGCATCTACAGACACAACGCAGCACACACCAGCATCTACAGACACAACGCAAGACACACCAGCATCTACAGACACAACGCAGCACACACCAGCATCTACAGACACAACGCAGCACACACCAGCATCTACAGACACAACGCAGCACACACCAGCATCTACAGACACAACGCAAGACACACCAGCATCTACAGACACAACGCAAGACACACCAGCATCTACAGACACAACGCAGCACACACCAGCATCTACAGACACAACGCAGCACACACCAGCATCTACAGACACAACGCAGCACACACCAGCATCTACAGACACAACGCAACACACACCAGCATCTACAGACACAACGCAACACACACCAGCATCTACAGACACAACGCAGCACACACCAGCATCTACAGACACAACGCAGCACACACCAGCATCTACAGACACAACGCAGCACACACCAGCATCTACAGACACAACGCAGCACACACCAGCATCTACAGAGACAATGCAGGCGCCGTGAAGTGATTACTAAACGTGTGTGTGTGTGCGTGTGTGTGTGAAGTGATTAGTAAGTGCACGTGTGTGTGTGTGTGTGTGAAGTGATTACTAAATGTGTGTGTGTGGTGATTACCATGGTTCCCGCTCTAAGTCAAATGTAAAATTCCATGACTTTTCCCTGACAAAAAAACCCTGAATTTCCATGACTTATATAATGAATGGCACAATATAGCCTACCGACCAATGATTTCAGAGCAGACGCGTATCGTTCAAGAATACTTTACTTTTTTAGAGCGGGAGATGAATAAATGGGCATTTAAAAAAAACAAAGTTGGGCTACGCAAACAAGCAGTAAAGCTAATAACCAGATATACACCAGTTCTGCGTGGAATTATTTCTATTCATGTATTTTGACAGGTACATTTTAATTTCCTTGATATTCCATGACTTTGCCCCAAAAATAATAAAATTCCCTGACTTTCCATGTCTGGAATAGAGTTTCCAAAATTCCATTATATTCCAGAAATTCCATGACCTGTGAGAACCCTGGATTACTAAGTGTGTGTGTGTAAAGTGACTACTAAATGTGTATGTGTGTGTGTGTGTGTGTGTGTGTAAAGTGATTACTAAATGTGTGTGTGTGTAAAGTGATTACTAAATGTGTGTGTGTGTGTGTGTGTATAGTGAGATTACTAAATGTGTGTGTGTGTGTGTGTAAAGTGATTACTAAGTGTGTGTGTGTGTGTGTGTGTGTGTGTGTGTGATTATTAAATGTGTGTGTATTGTGTATGTCAATAGGTCGAAGATTAGGGAGAACTCAGACGTCCTGTTGTGAGAGTGTGTGAGCAGTAGTGACTACAAATGTGATTGGTTTTCAGTGTTGTGTGATGTAGAAGTTGCAGAACAGTGTCATGTTGCTGTGAGAACTTTGTGGCACACATCTCCTCACCAGGTCGAGGACGAGGGAGAACTCTGGCGTGCTGCGGGTCTTGAGAGGAAGAGCCGGCTTACGGGTCAGCTGTTCCTCAGTCAGCGGAGGCACGTGCTTGATGAAGAAATACCTGGACACAGTAAATGAGTGTGAAAGTGTGTGTGGTGTGGTGTGGTGTGGTGTGGTGTGTGTGTGTGTGCGTGTGTGTGTACGCGTGCAAGTTAGTGTGTACTCACGGGTCGAACACCTCCCAGTCTTCTTCATATGACCCCTCAGGAGGGGGAGAGGGAGGGGCTGTAGGGTAGCTGCTGTCTGTCGACCCCACTGCTGCATGAGCGCACACACACACAAATATTCAGAAGAATTCTCACAGCAACATGACACATCAAGCAACTTCTACATCACATAACACTGAAAACCAACCACATGTGCTGTCAATTCTGGTTCCATTGCAGCACTTAAGAACTGTGCTTAGAACTTGCTTCCCATGATTTTACTCAAGTAAAAATGTTAGGGGTTGAAAGCTTTGGGGTTTCGCAGCATGTTAACCACCCAAAACAATCTACAAGGACACTTTTTATATGTAAAAAAAAAGTTAAGGCATTTATTATTCTGCAGTCATTTGCTATTCCTTTTAGATCATTAAACATTTAATATATTTAAGCAGAAATCCGGCGAGTTTTCACATAGATCTCCGTTTCTCGAGGTCACCGAGTTCTGTAGGGACAAAGATAAAAAAAAATATTCGGTTTTACCTAGCTCGAGTTGCTACAGCAAGCAGCTAATGCAGCCAGGCAGCTACATCGCTCCACTCTGGGGACATGTACATGGGAGCTCACAGACATGCTCCCAGAGTGTAGCGCTGTAGCTGCCTGGCTGCGTTAGCTGCTGGCTGTAGCAACTCGAGTTAGGTAAAACCGATTGTTTCCTTTTTTTCGTACCGACAGTACTCGGTTACCTTGAAAAATGGAGATCTACGTGAAAAATCCCTGGATTTCTCCTTTAAACATTACTTGCTTTGCATCAAAATTGCACTATTTCGCTACATGACCTGCATTAAAGCGATTGGTACCAACTCCACACTGGTAATTGCACTACATGGACAGGCGCTGTGTTGCACGTGAGCCTACCTGTGAGAGGGGGCATGTCCGCCTCGGTGACGATCTCACCCTCCTCCACAATGGAGTCGGGGGCAGGCAGGCCGGGAGAGGGCACCTGGGCGGTTGGGTAGAGGGTCACGCCTCGGTTCTCGCTGGCCGCTGTGGAGGTGGAGGTGGGTGTGCTGCTGGGGGTCTCCTCTGGGGGCTCCATCTCCAGGTGCTTCACAATCTCCTCCGCCTCCATCGCCTGCCCGGGGGAGTCCGACCCAGCAGAGGCTGCAGGACGGACGGACGGACACACACACACACACACACACACACAGAACTTAGCGAAGAGAAGAGCAGGACATTTGTTCAACTCAATGGATTGGCGCAAATAGAAAGCAACACATCATATTCATCCTCTATGGTGCAAACACACACATTAATACACTGACACATGCAAACATGCAAACACAAACACCTACACATACAGATAGACAGACACACACACACACGTTATTTCTTGTGTTTGCGCTGCAGAGACGACTGAGCCTCCAGTCTCACCATTCTTGTTGGCCGGAGAGAAAAAGTTAAAGACGGGTGAGAAGATGGTTCCGAGGAGCGTGGTGCGTGGCGGGCTGGTGGGGACATCCGCCTGGACCGTCAGCTTTCCGTTCGGCTTCACCGGCTTCCCATCGCGGCTCACCGTTTCTGCAAGAGGAGACAGGCCCACAGCAGTACAGCATCGTCAGTTAGCCCAGCGCCACGGATCAAGGAAAACGGATCACGCTGGCATGCTGATCACAAACACAACCACTGGCCTGAGGCCTGGGGATTCCTGCACACACTGAACTGATCCCCATATGATGGTTTTGCATCAACATGTGCCCAGTTGGCAAGGACTAGATGTTCATTTGGAAAAAGCCATTTGTTCCATGTTTTGCTTGTCTGGTCATTTTTCCTCAAATTTCGGACAATAATGTCTAAATGGAGAATGTGTGTGTTGCCTTGAGAAGAGACGTGCTTGTTGCCTTGAGAAACCAGCTGAAGTGGATTGTGGGGGGCAGCTCCGACGACTCACCTCCATTGGCCGGGTTTTTCCGGCGTGTTCGTGGGTCGGCTTTGGTGCCTGTGGTTGGAGTTGAGGTGATCAGGTTGCCGTCCACATCACTATCCATACGGCTCCTTTTGGCAGGGGTACACTGATCCACCTGAGAGAGGGAAGTGCAAAATTAAAATGGAAATCAAAAGCAAAAAAAGTTCACTTACGCCAATGATATTAGCTTAGTGCTTGTAGCACAATGACCATTATTGTTGAACCTAAACTAAACAAGTAAGCCATTTTAGGAGACCAGACAGACCCCTGACTGATGTCACGTCCAACCAGACAAGGCCCCACACAGAGGCCCTCCAGTCAGAACAGAATCACGGCGTGGTCCTGTGGCGTACCTTGACGGCATTTCCTCTGATGAATCTTTTGATGGTGGAGAAAAGGCCGGTCTCATTCTTCTGCATCCTGGCTACTGCGGTGGCAGGGGCGACGGAGTGGTCGACCTCGGAGTGTTTTCTCTTGGCCTGGGCGCTGCGCTTGGAAGGGGGTGGGGGTGGGCCGGGCTGCTGAGACGCCTTGCGCACTCTCAGCCTCATCGTCCCAGTCGTCACATGAAAGACTGGCAGTGGAGCACACGTGCACACACAAAACCCCACGCACACACCTTACTGTTAATATGTTGCCAATCAGAGTATAACTATACAGCAAGTCAATTGTTTTTAACAAGCAATTACCTTAACACAATTAGTCAAAGTCAAAGTCAAAGTCAAAGTCAGCTTTATTGTCAATTTCTTCACATGTTCCAGACATACAAAGAGATCGAAATTACGTTTCTCACTATCCCACGGTGGAGACAAGACATATTTTACCACCAATTAGATTTCATTACATATAATATCACGAGTGTTCAGAAAAATGCTATATTGTTACAGATGGTATTACCATAACAGTTTCCATTTACCATTTTAACTCATGATCAAAGCGGAGATAAACTCCAATGAACTGGTGAAAATGTTTAATCGTTTCCCGCTTATTTTCTCCTACCTGTTTCGGTTCTTATAAGACTGCACTCTAAATGACTTATTGCATTCTTGGTCAACTTGTCAACTCAGAACAACCCATGTAATCATAATTAAACGAGTACTCATAGATTAACGTTATGGATGGAGTATAGAAAAGTACACGGTGAGAGAGTTCGCTAGCATAGTACTCTGTTAGTAGACAACCTTAAAAGTGGGCGGGGTGAGGCATGGAACTTGGACACGGTGAGCGTCTAAACTCTAGCCCCAGGCAGGAGAAAGTAAATCCGGCCTGTTGATATACAGACGTTCTTACACTATGGGTGGACAAATGTAGAACAAAATCACATGTTAGGTAAATCGGCAAAAGCTTACTTTGTTTGCCGGCATTGACACTTACTAAGCCATATGAAGATTTGACAGTCAGGCTAACGTACACGAACTGGTTACTTACTGGTCGAGCTAGCTTTAACGTAATCCAGTAATGTCAGTTAGCTACCTTTGCTACAATGCTAACGTTACCACTAAAAATCAAATTTAAATTAATTCGCAAATCATGTTAGTTAGCTTAAACGACTGTGGCAGTGAAGTCACTCGGCTGAATTTTCCACTTACTCCTATAACGTAGAAATGTGGTTGCTTCTTGGATACGTCTGATTTAAGATTAATTAGCTATGTAGCTTAAACTAGCCACAATATTGACATGCTAATATTGGGTAGCATTAGCGCATTGGAATCGCGCATAGGCGGAGCTGAGAAATGGTCGCCACGAACGATTTTCTCAATTTACGACACAACCAACATCTTACTATGACAGAACATCTTGACCAGTTTCTCAATCATTTAGGCAACTTACAAGTTTTCCACGCATCACTCGGTAGAAAAGATGAAAACATACTAGGACACAGCTGCTAGCTACCTAGCCAACTACATGTTCTCGTAGGACATACCTATGCTAGTGTACGCGAGATTGTACACAGCGACCGTGGCGTAGGGTTACGGCTATTTATTTTGCAACATGATAGCATTGTAGCTTGCAACATTTTGAAACATACTTACGTCCCAGCGCTTACATGCCCGGAATGGGGTTAACTAGCTGAAGTCGTTGTGCTTGAAGCCACAACGGTGGCGACCCTCCTCTGCTCGTTCGTCAGCCTGCTTTTCTCGGTTGTGAATTTCGAGTCAAACCGACAGCTACACGACAGCTACTTGGGACGCCATTTCCCGCCTCCTCTCCAAGATTCCTGAAAAGAACCCGGATGGTTGAACCATCTGCGCAAGCGCATTTTTGTGTGAAATAAAAATGTTTACTTTAGTGTTCATTTACGTTCAGTAGACCCACGCAAGGAGCACGACTGGCCCACAAACACGATTCCTAGTCCTGCATACCATTAAATGTACTTTATCAAATGTATGCGGTATTTCTAGTACAATTTAAATCTTATTATTACGACTGATATGAAGAGTTAACCACTGGAACAGAGACCAACTGGTGTTGGGTAAAAGAATGCATAACACACTGAAGTCACCACTGAATCTACATATTATGTTATAAAAAGTACAATTAAAATTACACGTGAATAACTGCTGTCACTGAAAGCGAAGGGAAGGCAAAACAGAACATCATACGCTTGATCCAACAGGTAGTGTTTTTATTATTTAAAAGTTATGATAGAAAATTTCCCTCTTGCAAGACCAAATGAAAGTGTTGGAATAATCAGATGAAGGCATTACCAGTAGTTTCACTTCTACACGAAAAGAGAACCCCTTTGCTAAGCAGACAGGGTGACACATTACAGGCTCTTTATTATATTGTAACGATTTGATAGCGACACACACAGTAGTCCAATCAAAAGGTTTATTTGCTGAGAACGAGAGCAGGGACACAGACACAGAACACAATACACACGGGGCAGGTCAAGCAGACACACACACTACATATACAGGGGAGGACGCAGCCCCCCACACAAAAAGGATCACACATGAGGGAAAACTAAAAGGGAAACATGTTACAATAAAGACGCTAACATTACACTCAAAACTATGGAGAACTAGACGTACCGCAGAGCGGTACAAAATATGACCGCCGCCCAGTCCAGCACATTTTTTCCATAAAAATAAATCACGCTGAAAGGCCTATATGATTCTAACTGTCTCACTAAATTGCATTATCCACACTCAATTCTCACTGATATCTGCTAGACAACAAGTACCAAAACATGATTAGTTCATAGATTTCACATGTAAAATTAATTTTATACAACCCCACCTCCATCTTGCCTGTTCATAATTCTGAGAAATTCTTGAATTGTGTGCATGTACATGTTTCTGTTATGTGTGTGGGTGTGTGTGTGTGTGTGTGTGTGTGTGCGTGCTTGTGTGTGTGCCTGCGTATGTGCCTGTGCATGCAAGCGTACATATGTCTACTGTGTGAGTATGTGTCATACGTATGATTACTATGAATGTATGTGTGTGTGTGTGTGTGTGTATCTGTTTGTGCACATGTGTGCACATGAAATGGGTTAACATGACACCTGGAGGCAAACATACGGATAAAAATGGTCATCCTAGTCCCTACAGTTCTCAAGATATTCACAGAGAACTGTGTCTGCCCTACCCTCCTTTCGGGGGGTCCAGTCCAGCGGGGGGGCTACAGATCAAAACGAAAAACGACGGTTCCATGCTATCCATGTGGGGTTACATGCCCACCAAGTTTTGTGTACCCCGGTCTTTCAGTGTCCCGGGAATCCTTGTTGGTGTACGTCACTAAATGTACACATACATTATTTTATTGTAAGGCCCCCCATGAACGAAAGTACACAAAACTTGGCATGCATTCGGAGGGTGTCATAATGATCCTACACTTTTAATTTCGTGCAGTTTTGACCTTGTCAGCCAGAGATATTGTGATGAAAACACCTAATTTTTTGCTTTTTAATTTTTAACTAGGTGGCGCTATACATGAAATAAGTGGTAATGAGATGGGTTGACATGCCCCCTTAAGACCAACATACATAAAAACGGTGGACCTCCTAAGCCCAACGGTTCTCGAGATATTCACAGAAAACTGTCTCCGGCCACCTACAGGCCAGTTGGTGTATAGTAACATAAATTAATTTATTGTGTGGCCCCCCATGAACGGAATTCCACGAAACTTGGCGTGCATACAGAGGGTGTCATAATGATCCTACACGTCCACGTCCACGTTCGTGCAGTTTTGACTATGTTAGGTCACAGATACCTGCGATTACAACACATCAGTTTTACTTTTTTGTGTTTAACTAGGTGGCGCTATACATGAAATGAGTGGTTATGGAATGGGTTGACATGGCCCCTTGAGATCAACATACAAAAAAAAAATGGTCCTCCTAAACCCTACGGTTCTCGAGATATTCACAGAAAACTGTGTCTGCCCTACCCTCCTTTCGGGGTGTCCAGTCCAGCGGGGGGGCTACAGATCAAAACGATGGTTCCATGCTATCCATGTGGGGTTACATGCCCACCAAGTTTCGTGTACCCTGGTCTTTCAGTGTCCCGGGAATCATTGACGGAAATTTGGGCATGCGAAAAAAATAAATAAATAAATAAAATCTGACTAAACCTATATGACCGCCGCTTCGTTGCGCGGCGGTAATAAATACAGACATAAACCCCCCAAATGTTCGCTCTTGTATCCCAGGATGCCCTGCGCGGGAGAACGCCAACACTGTATTTTGCGCCGACGTTACAAAATTAATGGAATAGGCTACTTTTGAACACCCAACACATGGACAACTTCCTATGTATTTGAATATATTGCTACATAAATCCCAACCTATTTTATACAGTCTGTGATCCCAATGCACAGGAGGCAGTAGCCTTGGTTGACTGCCATGACCGCTTGGACTCCTTCAGGACAGAGAGGACGATCTTAGTGACTCTATAGTAGGCCACTTACTGCTGCACTAACACGTCCTTGTCACACTGTACCTTGATTGTTTCCCTTTTTTTAAGTCGCTTTGGATACAAGCGTCAGCTAAATGACTAAATGTAAACTACTCTTTCATTTGGTAACATAATGACCCTTCAGCTCAGAGCAGAGTTTCCCAGCTTTATTAGTGTTGTACAGGATACTGGGTGGACTTGCCAGTCCTATTGTTTGACAGAGGGGAAGTACTAAGAAGGATGGGGTTTCGAACAGGAGAGAGATATGATGCTCATGAAGGGTCTGAAGAGGGCTGTTGGCCTGACCTTCCATCCAATGTCTGAATGTTGGAAAGTATTGGAGACCAGACCTTAACCTATAGAATAGATTTCATTCTTCAAACAGCAAATTCCAAAACCATTCATTCAGAGTGGAACACTTCAAATCTCCCAGTGGGATTACAGGGCAAGGCCTCTGGAGGCTAATTTGAGGGTCAATTGAAGCAGTTTTCTTTCTTCTCTTTTATTTATAAAAAAATCAGTAAGTGTTTTTGAAAGTGATTTTATTTTTTTTTAAACAATCTGTGTTAATGTTGGGAGTTGATTTCTCTCAAACTTGAACAGCATTTTTTCTGACCTCTGAAATATGACTGATCAAAGACAAGCAGCTAAAAGCAGCTTCAAAAACTGGCCATCAGTCTAATGTTAAATAAGCATTGCATTGCATATTACATGATCAGTGGTTCTTCCCAGTGCCACAGGATGCAGTAACATTAGACATGTTCATTTAGAGTTGATGCGAATGGGGGTGGGTGGGGGGGTTGGTTCTGAAAACCTCCAAATCAAAAGTAGGTGAGGAAAGGTGGGTGGCGAGGCGGATTTCAGTGATTGTCCTTTAGTGTGATTTCACACGTCCTGGACTAGCGCCACGTCTCTCCAAGCAGCTGACCACCACTCTGTGACCACCCTCTCATAATAAAGTGACCAGGACACACCTGGCTTGAAGAAGACCCTAATGGATTGAAAAGTTGCCGTTTTTTTAGTCTAATTAAATATTGGGAGCTACTCCAGTAGGATATTCATTTTTCTTCTCATCTTGCACATCTGGCATGTCATAACATTATTAACAGTATTGCAACAAGCACTAAAACATGATATAATGCAGGGGTATAAAATTCTCTTTGAACTGGTAACAAAATAATATGTATCCAGCTATGTACTCAATGGCTAAAGTGAATGCACTTGAATTGGAGACATTTGGGTCCAGTGCCAGAGGGTGAAGACTTCAAGATATGAAGACGTTCAGAGGGTGAAGACATCCAGAGCATGAAGACATTCAGAGGGTGAAGACATCCTCGTGGTCTCTGGACTCTATTTCATCCCCAAGTGCATGATGGTGCGATATGGGCCCGGTCCTCCCCACAGACCCCTGAGAAGCAAACAACAGATTCAGCTGATGGAGCCTTCATGACAGGGGTTTCGGGAGCTTTCATTTTACGGGGGCAGCTGTGGCCTACTGGTTAGCGCTTCGGACTTGTAACCGGAGGGTTGCCGGTTCGAACCCCTACCAGTAGGCACGGCTGAAGTGCTCTTGATAGGGCTGGGATAAACAATTATTTTTTAAACGATTAATCTAGCGATTATTTTTTCGATGCATCGATTAATCTAACGATTCATTTTTTCAGTCCGATTCGATTTCGATTCGATTATCTCCCCATTAATTGACTAATAGCAATTTATACATGTTGATTTATATATCTGAATGAAAAAAACATGAATTCCTTAACATTGCAATTTATGTTTATTGCTCTTAAAATTCCAAAATAAAAGACTATACAAGTGCAAAGTAATGCATTCTTAGTCAGAGGTAGCATTCAATAAAGTTCAGTAGTGTATAGGTCTAATTGAGTGCCTGTCACTTTAAGACGTTCGTTCCCTTGCAATTGTAACACTAACGCAGTTAAAAGGCTGCTGATGTATGGATGCAATTCATAACGTAGTTAGTATAGTTCAAATAACAGTTTGTACCGCAAATGGCCCTATCACGTCTTTGAACTGACGTCATGAAGGCGTGTTTTAGCTCGTGCAGCTCGTGGAAGGCAACTGCAAGATCTGTCTGCAGGCTAAGACTCCCACGATATTTTAAGGTCAAACGTGAGGTGTGACATGGTGTCACGGTGGTAAGTCCCTCCCCGGCTGACAGAAGTCAGACAGGATTTCTAACCAGCAAGCATTGCGTTCATCCCAGTGTGCATTGTGTTCAACCCAAAGTTCTCAATGTCTCGTTTTAAATGTCAAGGCCCTCGGAAGTCTATTAATTAAGTATGGAGCTACTTTGAGCCTCGTAAATAGTGTAAAACAGTGATTTGTTTGCATGGCTAGGCCGATGCCCGAGGTACCCCCATTGAAAAACTGTTTGTAGCATCGGCTAACTAGCGCCAGATTTCTGAGTGCAGGGGACAAGCCGAGATGAGCTATGAGACATACGTTCACACTCGGTATCATGTTTCAACACACTTTAGGTCAATATCACACCGGAATTCTCCTTTAAGGAGCTGGGCTAGCATGCAGTAGCGTGGTGGTTAAGGAGCTGGGCTAGCATGCAGTAGCGTAGTGGTTAAGGACATATGTCTATGGTTAAGGAGCTGGGCTAGCATGCAGTAGTGTAGTGGTTAAGGAGCTGGGCTAGCATGCAGTAGCGTAGTGGTTAAGGAGCTGGGCTAGCATGCAGTAGCCAGAAAAAGTTATGGGTGCCACTGTTGTGCCCTTGAGCAAGGCACTTTACCCTGAGTTGCTCCGGGGAGACTGGGCCTTGTAATAATTGAAATATGTAAGTCACTTTGGATAAAAGAGTGATTCAAATGAATGAATAAAAAAGAGATTCTACATCAGCTGATGTAGAGATTCAGCATCAGCTGGTGGAGCCTCCATGAGGAAGGACAAAACAGATTCTACGTCTCACTTTTCTCACTTTTGTTGTCCCATTTTTCTCTCCGGAGCTCCCCCTACAGATTTGGGGTGCATACTTCACAACAGTCTCTGGTCTTTTCGCTGGCTCTGCCATGATAAACATCTAAAAAATGAAGCCATCTTATAGTTAGCCGGTATGGCTAACCGGTGTTTGAGGGACTTCCTGATTCAGACACTGCTGGGACACTAGTGCAGATCTTGCAAGGCTTGTTTTCCGCTACGAGACGGTAGGGGGAGTCGGGAAAGCCACCATTCTCACCACAACAGTTCATTTAACTATCACAATGATTTTTCACCACAACAAGACATTTAACCATCACTATGATTTCTCACCACAAGAGGTCATTTAACCATCACTATGATTTCTAAACTGTTTTATTAACTTGAAAATTTTGCATAGGAGCCTTTAAGCAAATGTACATGGTATAATAACCATAGGCTTTTATACCACAGTACACCACAGTACTGGGATATCATGGACCTTTATACCACAGTACACCACAGACATGTATATCGTTGCAACCCCAGTCACATAAGGGTAGTATTGTACAATACAAGAATGTAATGCCACAATAATTGTCTATTAAGGTTGGATGTCGGTCCCGTGTAACCTGTGTTGTGTTGAGCCGTGCGGCTCAGCCCTGCACACACCCGGACTGTAACCCGCAAACAGCAGCACCTCGGATCGGAAGTCAAGCATGCTAGCAATCGGGCTAAGAAGCCTAGGCTGCTAACTCGCTTACTAGCACGACTCTTAAGGCATCGGGAGGGAGGTTTACCAATGTACATAATGAACAACTACAGACCAGCTGGCTACCTGGCTACCAGCTGGTTACACCTGCATTGAATTTAAGGTACCAATTAACAGTTTTGCGCTTCCTTTAACGTGTTTCATACGAGGTCACCATGAAGATGTTTGTCCTCCGGCCCCGTGTTGCTGTGAAGGCCGTGGTCGGTGTACTCACTTGAGCAGGCCGTGCCAGTAGAGGTGGGGCATGACGTCAGCCTTCATGTAGTACATGGTCCTCCTCTCCTTGCTCTGGTCCAGGGGAAAGGTCTCCAGAGGCTGGCCATTGTAGTCAAACTCAGCCAGGATGACCGTGTTGTAGCTGGTCACCAGAGGACAGGAGGTGTAGCCATCGTACTACCAACACAGAGCAGGGAGATAGAGGTTACATTTTCTGACATAATATGTCAGTGGAGTGAAACTGAGGTGCAGTAACCAAGAACATAAACAATACCTAATGTTTCAAAAAGGCAAACAGAAGAATATTCCTCTGATTCCACTTCATGGTTAAAAATCATACTGCAATTTTAAAAACCTATTTCTTAAAGACAGAGGTTTACTGCCCCCTTGGGGTATTGATTGGAACTGTAGGCGAAAGTAAAATTTGATAATTTTCATGAAATTCATCTAACCTTTTTATCAGGCTTATTCTTCTTCATTATTCTGGTGATTGTCCGGTCGAGTACGCTGGACTGTGCAGCTGTAAAACAGGTCAAACACCTAAAGAGTCTGAAAGCAGATCTCACAGCCTCTTCCCAGCTCACATCACTGGCAGTACTGCTACACAGTAAGCGCTTTCAGACATACGTGTAAGACCGGAGATTCTGCGGATGTTAAACGGTGGGGCTGTATATCTGAACGACATAACCGTCCATGAGGGCAGACAGCATTGTGATAGAACACATGAAGGGAAGGCCAAGAGACACGTTGATGTAGCCTACAACTGCATCGCAAGGCCACAGGAATTCAAAAGATCAAATCATCAGCAGAAGGCGCTGAAAAGGCAGAAGCCTACACGGTCGGTTTTCTGTTCATTGATAGCCTTCTCATGACCTCACTGCTGAGCTCGCTGATATTTGTTGAGCATAAATATGCCTAGAGAAAATGAAAATGAAGAAAACCCAACTTTGTTCCAAACTCCTTACGTAAATGCATTAGACACATGGGGAGAGGATGCTTTTGGAAAAATAAACCATGAAAAAACGAACCACCTCACTGTTATGTTAGTATTTTGTTTGTTGCTTAAAAACGTTGTATATGATGGCCTTGAAGTCTTGAGTTAGCCTACTGAATTGGCTGGTACCATAAAGTCCGTGCATGCTCTCTCCAACGCAAACCAGATTTGGGGTTCCATAGCCAAGTAATTCTGCTACATAACGTTGAAAACAGATAAATGTGTTTATTCGAAGCACACATACAAATACTGTAGGTCAATTTCAAGTGCGCACTTACGTGACTACTTCAAGTATTAGCCTACGCACAATAGATTTTTCTTTAGCCTACATAATGCATACACTTTGTAAACAAACAGCAGCTGTGACAGCGGCCGCATATATTCTGCGTCATATCTCGCCTCTTGTGAACTCTACAAGCCCATACCCCTCACTCGACAACCACACGGAGATTCTGTAATGTGCGTTTATGTCGTTCACACATAGGTCCGTATAAGGTCAGTATAAGGTCCGCAGGTTAGCATCATATCTGAATCATCCGAAGGGTAGGACCTCCGTTTGACAAACCTCCGCATATACTCTGGAGGTTATATCTGAAAGCGCTAGTGACTATAGACACACAGCACTGCCTGGAAAATATCACAATGTAGGTCTCGTCTCAAAACCAGTACAATTTCTTTAGATTAACTGGAAAAGTGTAAAATCCTTGCATTTTTCATTCAGTCCCACTGGTCGAACATCCCTTTCTCCATTCTCACACATAATGCTGCCAATTAGAGCACCCTTGGGAGACGCATGGAGATTACGCCACTCAGAAAAGGGATTATAAAGATTCTAATTAGACACTTCTTAGTCCTCTCTCATTACCCCCCTCATCTTTAAAGTTTAAAATAACTCATTCTAATAAATCATTAATCATAATAATAATAAACTAATAATAAATAATATATACATAATAATGCATCATAGTATCTTACGTCACCCTCTGTAAAGCCAATTGAATAAACTCATTTTGGAGAGAGTTGATTCTTTAACATGTTTTTGTGATTCTACATTGTAACTGAAGATGATATTATTTATGGCAAAGATAACTACAACTAAACTGTGTTGTACCAAGCCTGCATTCCATCTTGCTAGAGGAAGCACTAATGAGACTAGAACTGTTCTGTTGGCATGTGGCCTGGTCCCGGCTTACTTCACTCACCCACAGCAGCCGCTGTTTTTGCAGTGGGCAGGCTGGTGCAGTCTCCGATGCCAAACACGTTGGGGTAGACGTTGTGCTGAAGTGTCTCCTTGTTGAGGTTGAGCCATCCGGCCTCGTCGGCCAACGGAGATCCCTTCAAGACATCAGGGGGGCCCATTGGGGGGGTCACATGCAGCATCTCATACTGGGGACACAACCAGGAGCACACAGCCATTACAGCCAGAGGTCACTAAAGCTAGATATCATTACAGCCAGTGGTCACTAAAGGCAGAGGTCACTAAAGGCAGAGGTCATTACAGCCAGCGGTCACTATAGGCAGAGGTCATTACAGCCAATTCAAGGCAAATTCCAGTTGCATTATATGTTGCTGTTGTAATATTGTTCACAAACGCCTTAAAATAGACAAACTTAAGTAATTACCTCAAACACTTTAGTCTCTCCAGGTTTGTCCAGGTTCTCAAACACAGCTTCCTGCTTGTCTGCCCTGACTTCGATAAGGTTCTGTCGGAGATTTATATTCAGGTCTCGAGACTTGACAATCTCCCACAGAGAGTCTGCGTATTTCTTGATCCCAAACAAAACGGGTAGAGACGTGTTGTATATGATGTTTGCATTTGACCGCTTCCCAGTCTGAAAGAGAGAAAATTCTCAACATGTCACTCAATCCAGTTACTCCTGAAACATGCCATTAAGATCCCTCTTCTTCAGGTCCTTTCTTCCTCTGCCAAAATGATTCAAATGTACACTTTGTGCAATAATGAACATGAGCTGTCTGATTGACACACTGTGGTACAATAGTAGTTGTCCCAACCTTTCTCAGGAATGCATCAGACAGGTACATGATTTTCTGTGGAGCTCCAGCACACTTCACTGGTGTGTTGGGGAAGGTGAAGATAGCGTTTCCCTCCTTGAAGTCTTGCAGGGCTTTCCAGGTCTTCTGCACGGTCTTCACTGAGTAGTTGGAACCAATCTTGGGGTGTTCAAACCCCTCTGGAAGACCTTTAATCTACGGCAGGGGTATCAAACTCATATCAGGCAGTGGGCCGGATTTGTTGGAATGAGACCTCATGGGGGCCGTCATTGTCGTGGTCATTTTCATTTCTATGCATTTGTATTAGAGTGTTGTTTGATGATATACTCCTTTACTAAACCCACTCATGAGCAAACAAGTACAAATCATTTACTTGTCATATCCTGCTCTTTCTCTCTTGAAACACCCTACTTCCATGTCAGTTTTTTGGCCTCTTCCTTCCTGAGGATGGTTTGCAGTGCTAGGTTTAATCAGTTTATCACAGAGTATGTTTGGACTATACACAACTGAGTGTGCATACACAATATGAAATGCAAGTATTACAACATATTACACAGGTCAGAATTCACTGTGGATTTGTTGGGATTCACTTTGTGTCTGTCTTCACTGTAAACATTAAGAATATGTAAATCACACAGCCATTTCTCTGAGATGTGTGTGTAGCGAGTGTCGGGTGCTTCCTGTGTTGTTTAGGAGCATTACCCTCTCATAGTGGAGCTGGAGTCCGAGGGCCACAATGAGATACTCATAGGAAATCTGCAACGGTTAAGAAACAGCCGTCAGCATCTCAGACATCTTTACATTCACATTACAGACATTACATACATAACAGTGGTGGGGTGGGGGGTTATTTCAGTACCAAATAATATTTAAAACAATATGAGGCATTTAATAGGGTTTTGATTTACTGACTGGAAAGCATGGTTGTCCAAAAAACACAGATAGCACAGAGTAAAAGGCTATCAGGCACCAAACTAAGCCTTGACCTGAAGGCAAAATAATGTTTTCAGCTGTAACCCACCTACCTCTTTCCCACAGTCTGTGCGAACAGAGTTGTTGTCTGGGTTAACCTCCATCACTCTGGATTTGACCCACTTCACCCCAGAGGGGATGACACTAGACGTTGGCCGACCAGACGACTCCACGCTCTTAGCTCCAGCACCCACCAGTGTCCATATGGGCTGGTAGTAATGCATCTACAAACATTCAATTTTCAGTAAATTGTGTAATGACAGCCAGCGGGAAGCACAGTGAGTAAACATTACGCCATGACAGTTGGCACCAGCACCATTACTGGCATGCGCGCGCTTCCGATATCCGAATAGCTGCAAGCTCCTGTCTGGTCTGGTCTCCCTTTTCTGTACACTTGGCAAGTTATAATGGCCTTCATTCTTCTATTTTCCAACAAGACACAGACAAAACGCAAATCGTCCATCTATACTTAGTAAGGATAGATAAGGGTTTACCCCCGATTACCTCACTTGGCTCCACTATGGCAACATTCTCGGCTCCAACTTTCCGCTTCATGCGGGCGCCCATTGTGATACCTCCACTCCCTCCCCCGAGCACCAGAACCTTCACATGCTCCTTGGAGTCTGTTCGGTGGGTGGTGTGGAAGCACTGGTAGCTCATCCAATGGCAACTCCGCCTCCAGGGCATTTGTGCGCGTAGAGCAGACGCTGTCATGGCTGGGAAACGGGGAACAACTAGGTGCATTAACTCTGCACCTCTATGAGAAGAATACTAATATCATACTACCTCAGACTTCATGCAGTAGCCTGGGAGACAAATGTAATCAAGCATTTTCATCGTATTTGAATGTTAAGCCAATTACGACCTTCCCATTATTTTCACTGACAGAACTGTCCGACTTCTTAGGTCTTGTTGACAGCTTTTCTGTAGCCTCCACTAATGTGTCATGGTGACTTAGCATGATCACAACATTAAATTACTCTTATTGTTTGAGTTGGAGTCAAAACCATATTACAACCACGCTCTGGCACGGTCACCTTAACGGTGAAGATTAAACACCAAACCGTCAGTGACTCACCTCACACAAACGTCTGCTGATGTGTAAAGTGCGTAGCCAGACGTTATCTAAAAAGTCTTAAGTTACCCACTGCACGGCGACATCAACATGCTATGGCGATATAAGTGTTCAGCCATGTAGGCTAATAATAAACAGCAACTTGTTAAGCATGTTTAACAGAATAGCCTACCTACCTCCCACGTTGCCTTCTGCCGATTGAACGTAGAGCCAGTCTACTAAACGTAAACGGGCTCTGGTAGAGCTATCTAGCTTGCTCCTTACGACACTTCTGTGGAGTAATATCCGGTTTGGCAGGCAGACAAGCAGGGAAAAGCCTATCAACAGTACAGTAGGCTACAGTTTTTGCTCTTGAGTGAGAGGCGGTTAGAGCCGAAACTGTACTGTACCGTACTTTTGTCCTGTCCTCTGTCTTGCGGATGTTGCGTAGTGTCTCGCGGCACTGTCTTGCGGAAGTCGCGTACTATCTTGTGGCACTGTATTGCGGAAGTTGGCTAGTGGTATCAAAGATTCTAGACAGATCACGAACAAAGCTATTTTTTGTCTTTATTTGTTTCGTTGGAAAATACAATTTCAATGTCGGGATGTTAGGAAGACACGTGGCTTGTAGAAAGTGGGTTATTAACTTACAACGCTGAATGTAGGGCGACGTCTGGCCAATATTATTCTGCTGTAAAACATGTTTTTGTTTATCCAGCATTGTCTTGCTTAAGTTACGTTGTGCCTTGCAGAACTGTCTTGTGTAAAGGTATGTGTGCTAGGTGTGTAGCGCTGTCATGATGGTTGTCTCGTGGAAAGTTAGGTAAAACGCCAAATACAAACACAAGTATCCGTTGTCGACCTCAGTTGCTTTGGAAATGTTTTGTTTTGTTGAAATGTTTGTTATGCCACCTAGGCCTATTAGGCTACCTTCCACCTCTTTCTGTTCTATTTGTTATTAACTTGTAGGCTAGCCTAGGCTACTTGTAACCAAGAAATATATAAATCACTTTTTACTTACAACAAATAGCCTACCTATATTAAACACTTAATGTATATTGTTGATATTCCACAAGCAGCATTAGTTCAAGTTCAAGTAGTTTATCGTCATGCACGCATAAAGGGAAATATAATTAATGAAACTCCTTGTGCCAGCAAATATTTTAAGAATAAATAATAATTGTTTAGATAATTATTATAGGCAAATGTGTAAATATTTAGGCATCTTACCAGGGGGGTATTCCAAGTACGAGGTTTAGTGACAAACCTGGGTTAGTTAACACAGAGTAGGTGGTAAACCTCCTAATAGAAGAGCTGTATGGCTTCATTCTCCTAACAAAACAATACCATAGGGCTCTTGTTGTAGGAGGTTTACCACTTACTCTGAGTTAAGTTACCCAGGTTTATCACTAAACCATGTACTTGGAATACCCCCCAGGTCTGTTAAGTCATAGGCTTGCTTAACCAAATGTTGTAGCCATCCATGGGTAGATGATCACAAAAACAGACAACTGGACAGTTTTGGAGAACACATTTTAATTCTAAACATAAGAACAAAAAACCTTTTAAACAAAAAAGCTTTGTAAATCTAAATACGGAAAACCTTGCATGGTTCAGTTTTCTCTCAGAACAAAATACACCATAAACTTAACACCAAAAAAAATCAAATTTCCCCAGTACACACATATTGTAAATAATGAAATGAAGATAATAAATTGAAATCCAATAAGACATAAATAAATAAATAAACAACTAATACATTAAAAAAGAATGTATAAATACAGAAAAAAACAGCAATGCTTGTTACTCCAATGCCGGATGCATGGACATGAACCTCTCCAGAAACCTGCAGAAACCCTCGTGGTTCGTGACAATGTTAATGGAAACCTTCAAATGCAAACAGATTTCAAATTGGAAATAGCATGAGAATGTAGTGACAATATGCATGTTTGGTATGGTTTGGTTTATTTATTCTGGAGAAACCACACTGATCATAATATGACATGGCTTTTATATTCACATTTCCTTACCTCAGGCATCATTACGTCGAGCACAAGGTCAACATCTATGATATCTTCATCACAGATTATGGCAGTCTGTATCATTTTTGCCAGTTTCCTGGACTAATTGGGGCCACAAAAGAGAAATAAATCTTAGAACAAAAACTTTTTGCATTACTAATTGTATGTTTACTTAAAATAGTTGTTATTCATAACCAGTGCATTATTACTACATAAACTGTACAGTGTATTCATATCAATCAGTTTTCTATGCAATCTAATGCTTTTCGGATGTCATCTTCAAATTCCTTATTTGACAGTTACTGTTTATAAGTTTGGAGATGTACTGTTTTGCAGCGACATGCAATGCCGACTCCACAACTGTTGCACTTTCCAACCAGTTGGTGTAATAGATTGCCCACTATGAATCAGTGACAATAACTGAAAGACAAACAATCCAAATAGATGACTGATTTAGAAATTTAAACTAGGTAGCATTTTAACCTTTTAAGTTATATAACCACATCATTACCACACTTATGGTGAGTTTCATCACAGTTGAATAATTTTGTATACACCTGATGGTGTGTGCACAACTTCTATCAATGTAAATACAAAAAAAAGTAAAAATAAAAATCAGGTTGTCACATTAATACCATCCAATCAGTTGAGCCAATTAGAAGCCAATTATTATGACATTATCAATCATTTGTTATTTAAAATGTGCAAAATTGGAAATGTCCTTGTTTGAGGTATCTTGTCAAGTTACCATAGCACTGAAATATTTCACAGGTCAGAGAACATAGACAAATTTAAAGTCTAGAAAAAAAACCTGTAAAACAGAAAAAAGAAAGGAAAATATCAAACTCAAGTGTTGCAATATAAACTTGTGAATTCAAGTCCTTCTGCTGTCCTTGTGTGAGCAAAGGAGTGTGTGTAACCTTAGCTAGTCGTGTTTCCTCAGTTGATGCCTTTGAGCACAACTAACTTCTCAGACAGTGTTGCATTCAGACTATTTTTTATATATATAAAATATTTTTTATATAGTTGTTATGGGGCCTGTTAATCATTCCAGCTTGACCATGCAAGGGTGCCACAAACAGACAGAGACAGACATTTCGTGCTTTACAGTATAGATAGTTAGATAGATGTCATCACAGTGTTTCACAGAAAGTATTTTAAAGTATTTTGAAAATACAAAAATACGCAACACTGAAGTATTTTGATACAAAATACGAAGGCATTTTCATTATCTCAATAAAATACAAATGACAAAATAGTATTTTGTATTTGAAATACATATTTTAAACACATGTATTAGAAATACTGCCCATCCCTGCCCATGCCCATGGCCCAATCAGTGGAAACTGACATAAAGATTTGCTCTGCCCCAAGTGTGGCCAAAACGCCGTAAAATGACTTATTGTTTTGTTATGCAAGGAAAACAAACTCACCAAGACCAAGGAGATGGTTGTTGTGGACTTCCATAAACAAGCACTTATGTTATGTTATATTGTATTTATTTATTATTCACTATAGTACTTGGTCTGCACTGAGACCTGAGTTGATATTTTGTTATCTTCATACAAATAAAGCATCTATCTGTCTGTCTGTCTGTCTGTCTGTCGGCCCAGGTGTGGGTGTTATTGTTTATCAAAGTGTTGGCTGAGGGTTGCCTGGGTCCCTGGGCATGCACTGGCCCACACACTAACTGATATGACTGAGTGTTGGCTGAATGCCAGCTGTGCTTGAACATTACTTGATAACAAAACACAAATCCAGAGCTACTACTTTAAAGCACAAGTCATCTTTATTAAAAATTCTAACAAACAACTTTAAAACTTAAAAAGTCATAAAGCAAAAAAGGATTTTTACATGTACAATTTTATGTAAAACAATTAATAAGCTTTATCTTTTATCTAAAACAAAACAAATAAAAAGATACATACATACATACACACACACACACACACACACACAATGATTCAAATACATAAATGATTCTACATAATAATAATTATAATAATTATTATAATAATTATAAATATAATTAATTATAGCACCTTTCATTCACAGAATGCAGCTCAAAGTGGTTCACATTTGGAACATTTGTCATTGGTGTCACAGGACAGTGGCTTGGTGTCACAGGACAGTAGCTAACTGTCTCAGGACAGTGTCTGGATGTTACAGGACAGTCATAGGTGTCACGGGACAGTGTCTGGGTGTTACAGGACAGTCATAGGTGTCACGTGACAGTGTCTAGGTGTCACAGGACAGTCATAGGTGTCACGAGACAGTGTCTGGGTGTTACAGGATAGTCATGGGTGTCACGGGACAGTGTCTAACTGTCTCGGGACAGTATCTGGGTGTTACAGGACAGTGGCTAACTGTCCCAGGACAGTGTCTGGGTGTCACAGGACAGTCATAGGTGTCACGGGACAGTGTCTGGGTGTTACAGGACAGTCATGAGTGTCACCGGACAGTGTCTAGGTGTCACAGGACAGTGTCTGGGTGTTACAGGACAGTCATGAGTGTCACCGGACAGTGTCTAGGTGTCACAGGACAGTGTCTGGGTGTTACAGGACAGTCATGGGTGTCACGGGACAGTGTCTAACTGTCTCGAGACAGTGTCTGGGTGTTACAGGACAGTGGCTAACTGTCTCGGGACAGTGTCTGGGTGTCACAAGACAGTCATAGGTGTCACGGGACAGTGTCTGGGTGTTACAGGACAGTGTCTGGGTGTTACAGGACAGTCATGGGTGTCACGGGACAGTGTCTAACTGTCTCGGGACAGTGTCTGGATGTTACAGGACAGTCATAGGTGTCACAGGACAGTCATAGGTGTCACGGGACAGTGTCTGGGTGTTACAGGACAGTGTCTGGGTGTTACAGGACAGTCATGGGTGTCACGGGACAGTGTCTAACTGTCTCGGGACAGTGTCTGGATGTTACAGGACAGTCATAGGTGTCACGGGACAGTGTCTAGGTGTCACAGGACAGTCATAGGTGTCACAGGACAGTGCCTGGGTGTTACAGGACAGTCATGGGTGTCACGGGACAGTGTCTAACTGTCTCGGGACAGTGTCTGGATGTTACAGGACAGTCATAGGTGTCACGGGACAGTATCTAGGTGTCACAGGACAGTCATAGGTGTCACAGGACAGTGCCTGGGTGTTACAGGACAGTCATGGGTGTCACGGGACAGTGTCTAACTGTCTCGGGACAGTGTCTGGGTGTTACAGGACAGTCATGGGTGTCACAGGACAGTGTCTAACTGTCTCGGGACAGTGTCTAGGTGTCACAGGACAGTCATGAGTGTCTCGGGACAGTGTCTGGGTGTCTCGGGACAGTATCTGGGTGTCACAGGACAGTGTCTGGGTGTCCCGGGACAGTGTCTGGGTGTTACAGGACAGTCATGGGTGTCACAGGACAGTCATGGGTGTCACAGGACAGTGGCTAACTGTCCCGGGACAGTGTCTGGGTGTCTCGGGACAGTGTCTAACTGTCTCGGGACACTACTCAGGACAGTACTAACAGGACAGGACATTTTTTGCTGTTACTGCTACTGTCTTGAGTTGAACATAGTTCATCAACAACAATGTGCCGCAGTTTACTGGTACCGCAGCCAGGGGTAGAATTAATTAAACAGAGTCCATCAACAACGTTAGCACGTAAATGAGAAGAAGTTAGAGACCCCATAATAAAATGTAATAGAATGTAAGCCTGTAAATATTTTTTGCCAAGCAAAACATCAGGAAACCAAATAATGACCCCAACAACAGAGGCTCCTACATCAAATGCTCCACCACCTAGTTATAGCCTCATCAATGAACTAAAAACCCTACAGTATAGCCTAAAAGGCACAATAAACATGATAATTTCAAATTCATTAGCCAGTTTGAAATATATTCTCATTGTCCTGCTGCATTTGAGATAGCCTGCACTGAATCAACCTCTTGGCAACACAGAGCAGACCATAATACTCTTCATTATAACACAGAGCAGACCCGATATATACAAATACTCTTAATTTATCTTGGCATAACACAGAGCAGACCAACAAATACTCTTCACTATAACACAGAGCATACCTACTAAATTCAGCAAGAAAATCTTCATTTATCTGAAACAGCAAACAAACCTACAGCAGACTCTGGAATTATTGGGAATATCAATGGCAATTGTTGTCTTTGTCATGAGATTTGTCAAACATGGCCATAGGAAGAGACATAAGAAACATACAAAAGTGAAATGGGAAACATGCAGAATGAGATAGACACTCCCAAACACATGGAAAATAAAGAGAGCTTAAGGTTATGTTATTTAAGAAATATATACAGTGAGAAAAACTAGATGTATCGCATAGCGGTACAAAATATGACCGCCGCTCAGTCCTGTACATCCGTTCTGCGAAAATAAATCACACTAATCAATTTGTCTCCATCTTTTACTCAATCCCCCACTCTTGAAACTTTTGTGTATGCTTGTTTGGCATGCCTGTGTGTGTGTGTGTGTGGCTGCACAGAAAGTAGCCTACTGGCGCTGCAAAGGTGAATAGATTGTAGAATAGCCAAAAAAGTTATAGCATTGTTATAAAACCTTTAAAATCTGTAAACAATCACAAGTAGGGCAGTTCATCACAGTTGATGAAATTGATGAAAGGTCACTTACACCTGTAGGCTACATTGTATTTGGGGAAAGCAGAAGGTATCAGCATAATGTTTATTATTTATTATTATTTATTTATTTATTTATTAATAAACAAAAACATAGTGATGGGGACGAGACCGCCTATGACGAGTCCGAGTCAAGACCGAGTCTTTGAAGGGTCGAGACCGAGTCTGTTGGTTTCCAAATACAGTCGAGTCCGAGTCAAGACCGAGTCTTTGAGGAAGCAAGTCCGAGTCGAGACCGAGTCCTTTAGGAGTCGAGACCGAGTCGAGACCAAGACCATAAAAACATGTCAGTTTTCATATTCAGAATTTAATATCACCCCAGTTAATAATCAACCATTAGGCCTACAGACTAAGCTAGATTGGGAATTGTTTAGAGGAGCAGTCTTAACGTCTTAATATGGACTATGCTGACCTACAGACACTCACCGGCAGCAGAGCCATAGAGATAAATAAACGGCTCTGACGGCAGTATCTTTGCATTGCTCCATGGGATGTCATTTTTAAATAATGCCGGTCAACATTGCATTTTATTATTATTGTTGTTATGTGTTGTGTGTTTTTTTTATATGAACATAAAAAATGCGTTGGTCTCGAGGACTCGGTCTGAAATTACGAGTCTTTCTCCTCCCACTGTGGTCCGAGACCGAGTCAAGACCGAGTCTTTGAAGGAACGAGTCCGAGACGAGACCGAGAAAGTAGAAATTGGTCTCGAGACCGGTCTCGAGTCCGAGACCGGACTCGAGTACTACATCACTACAAAAACATCTCTGTGAATTCCATGCAGTTTTCAACAGATATCAAAAAGAAAGGTCATTTTTGGATGGATGGATTTTTTGTGAATGTTTCTTCTTCTACATAAGATTTTAGTCATCTTTAGTTCATGTGATACTTTATTGTCAATGCACAAATTAAGTACCAGTAGTCTGAAACGAAATGCAGTTTTACATCTAACCAGTGGTGCAAATAACTGACATGTCCCAATAGACCTCTGAAGTTCGCCTACAAAAAAGCTGCCATCTTTGACATCCGGTATCTGGCGATTTTTCCTATGGGAAAATAACATGGGGATTTTGAATAATCGCACCTGTTAAAGTCTCGTGGGGATAAAAAAGTCTGAAATGCAGACGTTTTCCTGAACACACTTTTGTCCTCTGCCTTCGAGTGGATACTGTGATCTCCGATAAGTGAAGGTGGCACACTTAGATTTTTGCTACCCCAGAGCTAACTTGCAATGCAATTTGCCATAGGTAGTTAGCTTCAATTAACAACCGGATCTCCTTATATGGGCAAAGATGGCCGTTTTGGATCTTTTTTGTAGGCGAACTTCAGAGGTCTATTCACCTTATTCCGCGCGCATACATGGAGGGCGCTAGCTTTGCCCACATTGTCTCCGAACTTCCGTTTGAGCAGTAGCATCCATTGCGATACATTGAGATAGCAGAGCTATCGAGATGACTGGCATCATATGTTATGGGTCATCCTAAAGTTAGGAACGTTTATTTAGGATTTTGGTGACTTAAGACATTTCTGCTATACACCTTTCCTATCTGAAGTTAGGAAAACACTGACTTTGGAGCGGCTGTTCTGTAATGACTTTCTAAAGTAGTTACCATAGTTACCAAACAGATAAGGATTTGCGAGTTTCTCCATACTATACAGCGGTTACTGCCGCATATCGTCTACCCACTCCGTAGGGGTGAATAGCCTTGGGTAGCGAAGTACAATATTGCAATCTGACCTCCTGGTGGCATTTGTCGTTTTCCTCCCAAGTTAGCCTCTCTATACTCTTCTGCTGTGTTATCCCAATGAAGCTAACTAGGCGCTAGGCGTAGCTAGCCGACCGGAAGTTTAAAGACAATGTGGAATTTTAAAAAATGGGCGGGGCTGAATAAGGTGAATTGGCCTTCATGAAATGCGTCGCTAGTAGGGCTGGGACAACGCGTCGACGTAATCGATTACGTCGACGCAAAAAATACGTCGACGCAAAATATGCGCGTCGATTTGTCAGCGTGCTGCCAAATATTTTGAATTTTACACCTTCAGTGTTTCCCATACGTTGACTAATCTGTGGTGGGGCGGCACGAAATCAAAACCGACCGTCACACATTTATGTTTTATGTTGTACTATTTAAATTAAAGATAAGATAAAATCCTTTCATTGAGCTGCACTTTTTACGCACGCAGCCTTTCCCTGCCCCACCCGCTCTCGTAACGAGCCCGCAGCCCCTCCTCTGCGTGTGCATTTAACACAAAATATTCACGATTGTTGAAGGATTGTTGTTGCGACATAGTAGCATTGCATAGAACACGGCTGGCTAAATTGCTATTAAATCCGCTTAGCAATCAGCAAGGCTGCCAACTCTCACGCATTGGCCGTGAGACACACACATTTGATTAGTTTCACACGCTCACACGCCACACCCCCGATTTCTCACGCTGAAGTGTCAACCCGGTCGGTCAAATGCCTGAAAGATGAGTTTATCTAATAGATCTACCTGTTGAGACACTCGTAATCGACTAGTTGCTTCCAGAGACAGTGAGGGGGTTCAAGAGCACCCCCTGTCTGTGGAATTTTCTAGAATTTCTCTCATTTGCGATGCTAGGCCTACTTCACAAAGCCATCCCAGGCGCATTTCCCCGGCTTCAGGTATGCTTTGAGTATTTATTATTGAGTATTTTTCACGCTGAAGTGTCAACCTGGTAGGTCAAATACCTGGCAGATGAGGTTCAACTAAACTAAACATATACAGATATCACACGTGTGAACATGTGAACCAGCGGAATCTAAGCTTTCCAATGATATTAGCGCCAGGTTGCTGTGATAAATGGTTCGCGAGAAAATTAACATTGAACTTACAGTATATGCAATTTAATTATAATTATTTGCATTTTGCACACACTGCACACCCATTACTCTTGGTTAAATATCTCACTAACCCTTCACACAACACAAGGCAATCCCAATGTCACAAATAAACAGCAAACAGTAGCCTACCGAATACGAGGATATAAAGCCTATGTGCAATAAGTGGTTCCTAATCCGGTTTTGAAATTGCAACACATTTCTACATAGGCTAGTCTCATTGGGGCAAAATTATAATGTATTCTAAAGTAAATTATTTGTCAGTAGGTTACATACATTTTTGCAAATTGCTCAGCCATAGATTAGCCTATCCCACTATCATGGTTCTTATTGCCAGGTTCCAGACAATCCTACTTACACAGATAAATGAATATATTTCTATTGGCATGCTTCCTAGTAACATTAATGCAAAAATATGACGAAAATCAAATAATGAGACACAAATATTTTTCTCTTGATATAAAGCCTGACATAATGCACATGCACACATTCACATCATAGTTCCCAGATATGGGTACGTCCTGAAAAAGGAAGATCATGTAGGCTATAGGCTAGATGGCCATTACAATGACCAATATCTTATCTTAAATGAACTAGCTGAATAACACAGGTGACCACTTCTGCATAATTTCATGGAGTGCTGAAATGTACACACATTTTTGACCATTTTGGAACTGTGAAATGTAGCATAATATGTGTTGTGGCTGTGAACTTATTGCAATATCACCATAACTATTCCACCTGTGTGTGCATGGTTATATAAATAGTTTAGGCTACAGCACAAATATTTCCATAAAAATATATAAGTCTGACCTCTGAATTTATTTTGAAATTTTCACAATTGAAATTGAAACATTTCTTAAATTCTTACAAAACACCCTTAGGACGACAAAGCATCAGATGAACGCAGGTTCAGGCCGAGGTCCTAGTAGTAGGCCACTGATGTAGTTTTTTTTTTTTTTTTTTTTGCTGTACGTTATAATCCTGCTGAATATGTAGCCTATGCAGCAACATTTTGGTTGGCCCCACCAAATCTCACTCCAAGGTTTTTTGAAAAGTTGGCAGCCCTGCATCATGCTGTGCAAATTTGTTCAAAACTGCTGCAGTCAAGTTAATTCTGCTAAGGTCTTATCACAACATAGTTCATTGAGGAGACTAAACTTAGTTAAGTTCAATCAAGCAGTATCTCAAAGCTAACGTTAGAATACTGTTTGGATGTTGAGTTTAGCATGCTTACTTACAGCTGCTTGTAAATTTCGTTACTCATAGTAGAGCGGCTACAAGGCCAATTTGGCAAGAATCGTGCAAATTATGATACAAGCATGAAACTTGGTAGGTATGTGCTTATGACCAATACAATCAAATCTACCTGATTGGCCACTTGAAATGGTGGCCATTTTCCAAGATGGCCGCCAAAAAAGACTCCAGAAATTGATTTATTGCATAGAATGGACCTAGCAAATTATGATACAAGCATGAAATTCGACATGTATGTGCTTAAGACCAATACAATCAAATCTACCTGATTGGCCACTTGAAATGGTGGCCATTTTCCAAGATGGCCGCCAAAAAAGACCCCAGAAATTGATTTATTGCATAGAATTGACCTAGCAAATTATGATACATGTTGAGTTTCGTGCTTGTATGTGCTCAAGAGCAATACAATGAAATCTACCTGATTGGCCACTTCAAATGGTGGCCATTTTCCAAGATGGAAAGATGTCAGTCCTGATGCTGTTGCATACGCTCTCTTCTATTGTCCCTCAGTGAGATTTCTAAGATTAATTTAGCCCTTCCAGGGTTTGTAGTCTTTGTACATAGTTCATTTGTGAAACACTGAATCTCAGTTATGTGCCTTTTTGCTTGATTTTTGCTTGATTGAATTTCCAATGACTTCATCATAGAAGGAAACAAAAATTGTAGTGAATGTTAAATTATCTTAAAAAATCTGCTAAATTAATTGCAATTAATGAAGTTCTAGTGTCTTATTTGGTGGCCATCTTTAAAAATGGCTGCCATATTACATTTTCAAGTTGCAAATGAGGTGGATTTGATTATATTGCTCTTTAGCACAAACACACAAAATTACATACTTGTATCATCATTTTCTTGCTCACTTCTGGGCTAAATTCAGTCTTTTGCCGGCCATATTGTAAAATGGCTTCCATTTCAAGTGGCGAGTCAGGTAGATTTGATTGTATTGTTTTTTTAGCACATTCATGCCAAAATTCATGCTTGTATAATAACTTGCTTGATCAATTCTGTGCAACAAATCCATTTCTATGGTATTTTTTGGCGGCCATCTTAGAAAATGGCCATCATTTAAACTGGAAAATCAGTTAGAATGTATTGTGTTGGTCTTAGGCACATACCTTCCAAATTTCATGGCTGTATCATAATTTCCTTTGTCAATTCTGTACAACAAATCAATTTTTAGAGTTTTTCATGGTGGCCATTTTGGAAAATGGCCGCCATTAAAAATGGCAAATCAGGCAGATTTTATTGTATTGGTCTTGAGCACATACATGCCTAATTTCATGCTTGTATCATAATATCTTTGGTCAATTCTGAGCAATAAATCAATTTTTGGGGTCTTTTTTGGCGGCCATCTTGGAAAATGGCTGCCATTTCAAGTGGCCAATCAGGTAGATTTGATTGTATTGGTCTTGAGCACATACCTGCCGAATTCCACGCTTGTATCATAATTTGCACGATTTTTCCTGTAGCCGCTCTACTATCAAGGCTCATTTTGGCAGCTGTGGCCTACTGGTTAGGGCTTCGGACTTGTAACCGGAGGGTTGCCGGTTCGAACCCCGACCAGTAGGCACGGCTGAAGTGCCCTTGAGCAAGGCACCTAACCCCTCACTGCTCCCCGAGCGCCGCTGTTGTAGCAGGCAGCTCACTGCGCCGGGATTAGTGTGTGGCCCACTTCCCCGATAACGACGGAGACACGCTCTTAAGAGGGTTTTCTACGATTCATCTTACGATCGTTCGTTTGGTTTTTCCGACTGTTTCCCGAACATGCTCGTAGCGTGAACGCGCGTGCACTGCTCTTAAGGTGCTCTTAAGGGGAGCTGTCCACGTTAATAGTTCTGAAATATCCTCTGATTTGACGGTGATGTCAGGTGACTGCACGTCACAGCTATAGGCCTACCATTTAAGCTTCGGATCTACACATTCATTCACATCAATACGAAAATAGAAACACTTTGACATCTGCATGTAAGCATCCCAAGTAGGTTATATACCACACAGAGACATAAATAATTGTAATTATTTTAAGATTAGATTGTTGCACCATGCAATAATATTTTGCACTTAAGAACACGTTTGAAGATAAGAAAGAAGTCGAGTAAGAAAGAGAGGAAATGTGTAGGCTTAGATTTTGATGCAGTAGGCTACAGACTAAACCACATGTTGCTTTCTCTGCTTTTTACCTCATAGGCCTAATAAAATATTCACTTAGCAAAGATAATGTCAAACTATTCTGGCAACGTCTCGTTTCACAACTTGATTGCTTTTCATCACATTATTATGACCATTAAATGTAGGCTATTTTGCACGCTAAAATCTGATTCATCACAGGTAAACACAATAAAGAATGGGAACGTAAATTGGATTATGTATTCTAAGTTGTAATTCCTCTGTATGTCCTGTTGGTGACCTCAGTGAGAAGTACTGTTAAGACGCTCTTAGCCGGTAACGAGTACCCTGGAGCACTCGTAGATCTACGAGTGTTTTCACGAGGCTCTTAAGCTACGATGGTTTCGGGAAACAGTCGGCAAATCTTAAGACGTTCGTAAGATGGACTTTACGACGCTCTTAGGCTTAAGATGCTTTCGGGGAAGTGGGCCCTGGTGTTCAGTGTGTGCTGAGTGTGTTTCACTAATTCACGGATTGGGATAAATGCAGAGACCAAATTTCCCTCACGGGATCAAAAGAGTATCCTATACTATACTACTACTATTTTATTGACTCTGACACTGAATGTTTGCAAAATCCCGATGTAAATGGAAAACTGTTTTCTAAGACTCAAAAGTGCTTGTCCCAAGGAGAAGTACAAACTGTTATTTGAACTAACTACGTTATGAATTGCATCCATACATCAGCCTTTTAACTGCGTTAGTGTTACAATTGCAAGGGAACGAACGTCTTAAAGTGGCAGGCACTCAATTAGACCTATACACTACTGAACTTTATTGAATACTACCTCTGACTAAGAATGCATTACTTTGCACTTGTATAGTCTTTTATTTTGGAATTTTAAGAGCAATAAACATAAATTGCAATGTTAAGGAATTCATGTTTTTTTCATTCAGATATATAAATCAACATGTATAAATTGCTATAGTCAATTAATGGGGAGATAATCGATAATCGAAATCGAATCGGACTGAAAAAATGAATCGTTAGATTAATCGATGCATCGAAAAAATAAATCGCTAGATTAATCGTTTAAAAAATAATCGTTTATCCCAGCCCTAATTTTCATGCATTTTCATTTTTTTTACCGGGTGGTGCAAATCACTCATTCCGCAAATCACTTTTTTTCCGTAAAAGTCTAGTGGAGCTACATACCCACCAAATTTCATGTGCCCCAGTGTTTCCGTGTCCCGGGTATTGTTGACCAAAAATTCAGGAAGTAGATGACGGGGGAAAAAAAAAAAAAACTTCGCTAGCAGCGGTCATAATAATGAGATAGATACTGAAATGTAAATTCATTCCAGACTGACTTTCAGAGCAAATTCAAATGTGCTAACAAGTTAGTCTGGGCTCACCAAGGCATGAATGCTAAGCTGCAAAACAGGTATGAATAATCTTGTTTTGAAAATACCCTGAATTCAAAGTTGTGATCATTTATTTCCCTTTTTATTTTTTTTCCATTTTCCTCAGAGTTAAAGTGTTTAATTCTCACCCTTCTGATACATATAATTACAATCACAGGCTATAATATATTAAACAAAGTTTGTTAGCGCATATAACCACAATCACATCACAGGCTTTATCACCCGGAGAGAAGAAATACTCTTTTCTGATTGGCTGGTGGGGTGGCTATTAATTTTGAATAACAGGACACCGTTCCATATCAATGCTTATGAATGGTAACTATAACAACCATTGTAGGACGACGGTTGCAGCGCTCTAGAATCTTTGGTTGCAGGCTTCGCAACAATGGAATCAACTGTAAACAAGCTAACTGTCCATGCTATCGCTGTTTTATAGGGCCAACGAAAGTTGTACAACAAGCTGAACTAGTGAGCTTCTTTTTAAATGGAACCGCGTGTTTCCTTTGCTTTACAGTGGCAACCGGGTGATAAGCGGGATAACAGCCTTCGAGGTGTGTCCAGTTATACGGAATTAATGGACTCGGGCGGTGCGCGTCGGGGAGTTTTTTGCCCCTCGCCCTCGTCCATTAATTCCGTATAACAGGACACCTCGGTGGCCATTATCCCTTACATAACATACAAGTTATAAAATACAACACGATAGCATTATATTCTCTTTGGGTTGTTGCCCAAAATATGCACTATATATCCAGCCATGTCTTCAATGGCATAAATGTATCTGGATTACTTTTAGATCATCGATACCAGTCACTTTACTTTAGATATGGAGCCCTTAGCTTCCGGGGGCAGAGGATGACCACTTCCAAAAGATGACCACTTCCAGGGGGTGAAGACATTCAGAGGGTGAAGACATCCTCGTGGTCTCTGGACTCTATTTCATCCCCAAGTGCATGATGGTGCGATATGGGCCCGGTCCTCCCCACAGACCCCTGAAAAGCAAACAACAGATTCTACTTCAGATGGAGCCTTCATGAGGAAGTAAACAACAGATTCTACATCAGCTGATGAAGCCTCCACTAGGAGGGAAATAAGAGATTTCTATATATGCCCCACGATGATACAGCACATGATGTACACCTACCCAACAGAGAAAAGAGCAGAATCCTTACACAGCAGATCATAACCATTTAATAGCTGATACATGTTCATTGTGTAGTGATTGAAGTAAAATTGTGAATTTCTACACTGAATTTTTCATTTTCTCTCTGTCACACTCAATCCAATTTTGATAATTTTTCTCCTCCAGAGTGTTTAGTGCATTTTGATGAAGATGTTTGTCCTCCGGCCCCGTGTTGCTGTGAAGGCCATGGTCTATGTACTCACTTGAGCAGGCCGTGCCAGTAGAGGTGGGGCATGACGTCAGCCTTCATGTAGTACATGGTCCTCCTCTCCTTGCTCTGGTCCAGGGGGAAGGTCTCCAGAGGTTGGAAGGAGTAGTCAAACTCAGCCAGGATGACCGTGTTGTAGCTGGTCACCAGAGGACAGGAGGTGTAGCCATCGTACTACCAACACAACAGAGCAGGGAGATAGATGACTAATCAAATTCTGATCATTTAAATAATAAATAGAACCAACAGACATTGGGCCCCACTTAATAACAGGTAGAGAGCAAAGTCACTTAATGAGTAAAGTGTCTTGTGTGTAAACTAAAGCTATCGTGTGCATTGAGTAAAGTGTCTTGTGTGTAAACTAAAGCTATCGTGTGCATTGAGTAAAGTGTCTTGTGTGTAAACTAAAGCCATCATGTGCATTGAGTAAAGTGTCTTGTGTGTATACTAAAGCTATCGTGTGGCATGTGGGAGCATTGAGCTGACCCACCGATCTTTGAGCTTGGGATCTTGCCCATCTTAGTAAATTAGCAAATAGATTTTCTTCGTTATTAAGTTAGCTTTAGTAAGATTTTGTACTTAGTTAAGACAGTAGACTTTGCACTTTGCCTGCTATTTAAATTAGACTAGATATTTAAACAAAGCACTTTACAGAATACAGAACCAGAACCCCTAGAGCAAGCACAAGGTGACAGTGGCAAGAAAAACAGGCTTTTTAGAAACATTTTGTTTTGACGAAAAAGAAAAACATTTTGTACCTTAGAAACAAACATCGAACACTACCTTGTCCTATTGAGGGAAACGGCACATTATCTTTTGGATGTAATCGAACACCTCACCTTCTTATCAGGCATGTTTTTCTTCATTATTTTGTTGATTGTCCGGTCAAGCACGCCCGACTGTGCAGCTGTAAAACAGGTCAAACGCCTCAAGAGCCTGATAGCAGATCTCACAGTTCACAGCTCAAGAGCCTGAAAGCAGATCTCACAGTCTGTTCCCTGCTCACCTCACTGGCAGTACTGCTACACAGTGACTATAGGGGAGACACACAGCACTGCCTGGGAAATATCACAATGAGGTGTCAGTCTCATCACAAAGAGATGACAATACGTTCAACAGACAACTCATCAACATACTGTGTGTGTAAAAAACAAAAGGCCCAAGTGCTCTTGAGCCTCACTAAATGTTAATAAGTGTTCATTTCAGTCCCGCTGTTTGAATATCTTAACGGTCATGTTTTCTGCTGCCTCTGGTAGTGTTTGTAAACCTGGTTGCACAGGGAGGAAGTGGTGAGTCCCTCTCAACGGAATGTAATTAGTCATGTTTCCTTATGGTTGTTGCACATATCCCTCTGCCTCTATAAACTGGAAAACAACACCTATCTGACCATTACGACGAACTGATCATGGAGAAAATATGGCCCTTCTAATTTATTTGTAATTTTATTTATACGAATAGTGTTGTGCGTGTTGCTGACTGGCTGCAATAGCGTTGTGTGTGCAAGGGTGTGTTGCTGACTGGCTGCAATAGCGTTGTGTGTGCAAGGGTGTGTTGCTGACCGGCTGCAATAGCGTTGTGTGTGCAAGGGTGTGTTGCTGACCGGCTGCAATAGTGTTGTGTGTGTTTCCAACCGGCTGCAATAGCATTGTGTGTGTTGCTGATCGTGGCCATAGACCTCTGAAGTTCGCCTTCAAAAAAGAACCAAAACGGCCATCTTTGCCCATATAAGGAGATCCGGTTGTTAATTGAAGCTAACTACCTATGGCAAGTTGCATTGCAAGTTAGCTCTGGGGTTAGCTCTGGGGTTTAACAGGTGCGATAATTCAAAATCCCCATGTTATTTTCCCATAGGAAAAATCACCAGATACCGGATGTCAAAGATGGCAGCTTTTTTGAAGGCGAACTTCAGAGGTCTATAGCATGGTGTGTGTTGCTGACCGGCTGCAATAGCGTTGTGTGTGTTTCTGTTCGTGGCAATAGCATTGTGTGTGTTGCTGACCGGCTGCAATAGTGTTGTTCACACAGAACAGGCCCCTATGTAAGGAGATACAGGGTTTGCTGAACTAATAGACATCAAGCCCACCTGTGGTAAGTGTACAAGTGTAAGCACTAATCACACTGGCCCTGCCCTGGAGGTGTGTAGCCTGCTCCGGGGTCACTCACCCACAGCAGCAGCCGTCCTGGCGGTGGGCAGGTTGGTGCAGTCTCCGATGCCAAACACATTGGGGTAGACATTGTGCTGAAGCGTCTCCTTGTTGAGGTTGAGCCAGCCGGCCTCGTCGGCCAGTGGAGATCCCTTCAAGACATCAGGGGGGCCCATTGGGGGGGTCACATGCAGCATCTCATACTGGGGACACAACCAGGAGCACACAGCCATTACAGCCAGAGGTCATTACAGCCAGAGGTCACTATAGGCAGAGGTCACTAAAGGAGGTTTAATACAGGAACACACAGCTAAAGCTAGAAGTCATTACAGTCTTTGTTATGGGGTTTGATAATTCAAGGCAAATTCCTGTTCACAAACACTTAAAGATAGAAAAACTTCCTTTCACATCATAATGGTGAGATAAGTAATTACCTCAAACACTTTAGTCTCTCCAGGTTTGTCCAGGTTCTCAAACACGGCTTCCCGCTTGTCTGCCCTGACTTCGATGAGGTTCTGTCGGAGATTTACATTCATGTCTCGAGACTTGACAACCTCCCACAGAGAGTCTGCGTATTTCTTGACCGCAAACAAAACGGGTAGAGACGTGTTGTATATGATGTTTGCATTTGACCTCTTGCCAGTCTGAAAGAGAAACACCCTAAAAATATCAATATATTATTCGATCACCATGAGAAATCAAAATGAACAAAACACGTAAAAGTTGTGATCAACATTTTCCCCCTTCATTGCATTTTCATGCTCTTTTTCCCTTCGATAAGATTGCACATCACATTATGCACATCACTTTGCACGGTCAATTTCAAACATAGTTGTCACAACCTTTCTCAGGAATGCATCAGACAGGTACATGATTTTCTGCGGAGCCCCAGGACACTTTATCGGTGTGTTGGGGAAGGTGAAGATAGCGTTTCCCTCCTTGAAGTCTTGCAGGGCTTTCCAGGTCTTCTGCACGGTCTTCACTGAGTAGTTGGAGCCAATCTTGGGGTGTTCAAACCCCTCTGGAAGACCTTTAATCTACGGAATTTGACATAATGATAATTCAATGCTAATAGAAAAGTCTGATATAGCTGATGTTTTAACTTCTAACCCAATAGCCTACAGTACACACAGTTAGGCTTGGGTATCGAATATCGAGTATTGGTTGGAACCGGGACTATCTTTGCGATTTTCCCGGAATCGTTCAAAAGTTTAAATTTCGATTCCTAGTTTCGATTCCCAGTCCGCCGACCGGAAGAAGAAACGGCTGAACACCACACCAAGCGCATAGTTCATAGAATTAAAATTCATGGAGAAGGTCAGACTATTTCATTCAAAAGCAGGGTTCCCGCGAATCCTTAAATAGTCTTAAATACAACTGAATTTTCAAAAGAGAGGTATTAAATGTGCGTATGGGACCGCCAGCGAGTGCAAGAGAGCGAGTGATGTCTCAATCCAGTTTCGTGTATTTAAAACGCAATTGTATAAGTGACTAGGCTATTAGGCTACGGGAGGAAGTGTAGTGGTTGCAGAGTGAAGATGTTTTTCACGGGTGTGGTTAAAGGTGTGAAAACGGTAATAATACAGTAGGCCTATGTACAAAATAATATGCCGTAGCTGAGGCCAGAGAGATATACAGGTAGCCTACGTGGAATGAGGAAGCCTACGGTAGAATGAGCGGGAGAAAGAGCGATAGGTTGGCCATACGTTCGGATTTAGGCCGGACATATTGATTTTAAAAGCCCTGTCCGGCGTCCGGCGCAGCCTCAAGCCGGACGCTCATTTGTTCTCCTTTTTGGAGTTGCGCTTGGCATCTAAAATCGTTGCTCGGATGCAGCATCGTTTCACAAACTATGGACGCGAAGACTGCTGCTCAAATTATGTGCAGTGCGTCGCAATCAGGAGGAAATACTGTATGTTAAGTTGATTATGTTTGCATCTTTCCAGCGTGTGTTGCTGGCCTAGCCTGGAAGAAAATGTTATAATAGCCTACCTGTAATATCTGCCAGCAGCTTGCTTGCCAGCGTTTCCCAGTAGGCTAGGCCTACTTAGCAAAAGTTGTGAACTATAACCGCATATTTTTTGAATGTCGGCGACTGGCTACATAAAAAAAAAACGTGCGTTCATAATACGTGCGTGCTTAAGATGAAACCAGCAGTTTTCAGCAGGATCGATCACGCGAGGAGGACCTGTCTCTTAATTAATTTAAAACAAGTCAATGGTTTTACAATGTTTCAGTCAAGCTTTGGTTGGTTTAGATACAACTGGTATGCAAAATGTAAAGTAGTGGATTAACTTTAATTTGCTGTGCTGCATATTGGACAATAGATGCACATAGTAAATTATATAAAGTAGGCTTATTAAAATATGTAAATAGCTTAGTCTAACTTTGAAAAAATATTGAAGGGAATCCAGTCCAGTGCACATGTCTTTGGCAAGTAGCCTAGGCTACTACAGACACAGGTGAAGAACAGTCAGCCTCAGCAGTAAGCAAAACCACAGCCAGCTTCAAAAGCAATCAGCCCAGACCCTAAAATTGGGCATTTATAGCTTTGAAGGTAATTCACACACAATTATTTTTCTTTCGCCAAAATATATTTGGTAACTTCTGTAGACATCCAAAATGGAGTGGGGGTTAAAATTAGTAGGGAAAAAAAACTATTGCATAAAGTCATATATATCTTTTTGCCGTGGTATAGTCTTAAGTTTCATTTAGATGTCTTGAAAAGGTCTTAAAAGTCTTTAAATTTGCACTTGGAAAATGTGCAGATACCCTGAGAAAGACCGTTGGTTAGCTTGCTCATTTAAAATATCCTAAACTTTTTTTGACCCTGCCTCTTAAAAAAATCGGAATCGAGAATCGTTAGGAACCGGAATCGAAATAAGAAATCGGAATTGGAATCGGAATCGTTCAAATTCAAACGATACCAAACCCTACACACAGTACAGTATTCGTACACGAAAGTCGCAAATGCCCCCAGTTAAAGGTGCAGTCAGCAATCGTGCACGATTTCAAGTCTATAATTTTTTTTGTCACATTCAGCAAACATCTCCTCAAGATCAGCTAGCCGCCCATTTCATGAGTACACTGTAAAAAAACGGTCTCTTTAGGCAGCCCAGGCTTCGAAAACTGGTAACAAACAAAGTGGGAGCAGCCTGTCCACCAAACAAAAACAAAATCCTGCGTGGAGTTTCTCTGGGAATACTGAAGGGAGGGGTGAGCTACCTCTCTGGTGTGTTTTGTTTGGACAAAAGCGTCTGCTAATAAATTTCAATAGAAACATAAACATAAACAAAAGCGACTTCCTGTGCAATCACTGACTGCACCTTTAAATTCATTATGTCTGTTTTTAAAAAGCAAACAACTCTCAAGAAATATACCTTTAATATTTCCCAATTTCCCAAATAGGTGCATGTAATGAAGTAATAAACATATCGTATAGGTCTACGTGTGGCCGAGACGTGTGTGTTGCGAGTGTCGGGTGCTTCCTGTGTTGTTTAAGAGCATTACCTTCTCATAGTGGAGCTGGAGGCCTAGGGCCACAATGAGATACTCATAGGAAATCTGCAACGGTTCAGAAACAGCCGTCAGACGGTTCAGACACCTTTATCCCACATTACACATTACATTACAGACATTAAATTACTAGACATCAGTGGTTTGGCTTCTCTGACAATAGACAACATGGTTGGCAGGAAACAAACAGAATAAAATAAAAGAATATGAGGCACCAAAGTAAAGTATTTGTGATCATAAACTAACTTTGTTCAACTATGACCTACCTCTTTCCCGCAGTCTGTGCGAACAGAGTTGTTGTCTGGGTTAACCTCCATCACTCTGGATTTGACCCACTTCACCCCAGAGGGGATGACGCTAGACGTTGGCCGACCAGACGACTCCACGCTCTTAGCTCCAGCACCCACCAGTGTCCATATGGGCTGGTAGTAATGCATCTACAAACATTCACATTTCAGGGATTTCTGCATGAACACATGCCCTCTATTCGTATGTTACGAGAAAACACAACCATGTGATACAACATAGGTATCATATTTACATATTATTCACAGACAGGACACATAAGTAGGCCTAATATGACTGTGTAAAGACGACCAATGCAATATACAAATAAATGAGCATCGAATTTGATGTATGGGTCGTTTTAGGATGTGGAGCAGGCCAGAATATGCAGTTTTGAGGACAACAGTTGGTGAGGATACTGTGTCAGCCCCAAAATTACAAGGTGTCCTTAGTTGGAGATTGATTAGGATACCTCACTTGGCTCCACTATGGCAACATTCTCGGCTCCAACTTTCCGCTTCATGCGGGCGCCCATTGTGATGCCTCCACTCCCTCCCCCCAGCACCAGAACCTTCACATGCTCCTTGGACTCTGTTCGGTGGGTGGTGTGGAAGCACTGGTAGCTCGTCCTCTGGCAACTCCGCCTCCAGGACATTTGTGCGCGCAGAGCAGACGCTGTCATGACTGCTGAGGGGGAAAGGTTGTGTGCTAGAATCATACTTCAGACTTAATGCAGTGTGGGAGACACCTAGACAGCATTTACAAAAATGTAGCCTAGAGTTACCCTTTTTGTGCAACGTTATAACGTTACTGTGCAGACTGAACTTTCTCTCGGAGGTTTGTCTTGTTGACAGGTCGAAGTCTATTTTTGACGAGTCATAATGACTTAAGCTAACAGTGACGCTAATACGCCCTCTGTGATAGTGAAGGCACAATTCGTAGGCCTAATGGTTTATGCTCAGATCAAACGTGTCGTAGGCTAGGCTAGGCTACTTGACCTGTGCTATGGGCCCACAAATGAACTTGGGTGGTCCTGGTCCGCGCCCTAGGCTACAAACAAATAGGCCTACGGTTATAGCGAGCCCTTTTTATGTGATATTTTTAAAACCTCACTTTAAATCGATGCCCTAAGATTGCCTACCTTGTCGTTTGTCTAGTTCATTCAGCGTAGGCTTGGTTTTCCGACTCTTGTTCACTTGTAATATGCAGGTTGAGCAGCAGTGCAGATAAGGTGGACAAGTTCAATGTCAACATTTCACTCCCACATACTGTAGCAGAGAGACTTTGCCACGTGTTACGGATCTCGATTACCTTATTTACTGCAGATGTGACTCCGATTCAAGAAATGGTGACATAACCACACTAACTTTGCGTTGAGCCAATTTAACCTATTCTGTGCCGTGAAAAAATATGGGTTAGTACGAAAATGTCATTTGTGTCCATGACAAATAAAACTACATAGGCCTAACTAAAACTTTTTTGAGCCTTTGCAAAACAAAAAAAAAACACGAGCTATTTTTGGACTCGAACGAGCGCTCCTCCACTGACATAGGCTACGAGATAGAGGCTGACGCGCTAACCAACAGCTACCTAACACTTGCATTACTAGACAACAAGATTTCTTCCGCAACGTTGCCATGTTAATTTAGGATAGAAGCATTTTCACAGAGATAGGCTACATAACGTTTTCCACAAACGCAACAACGCTGCATTGCATTCTCTTGATGGCTGTAAGGGATAGCTAATCTTCTAAAGACGAAATCAAGTACCGGAAAAATGGCCTCGCTGTAGGCTATGGGTCTAAAATCGCCCCACATTTAAATCACGTTGCCAGCAGCCAGTGGGTATTGCTATAATCTGTTGCATGCACTTTGAAAGAAGCTTGATATGGCGCTCCTGATAACGCGCATGCCTATTATGTAGGCCTATGCGTTTTGTGTGTCATGGGATCAAACCCAGCTGACATTGTTCATATTTTTTCAGTACACCTGTTTAATATTGTAATTTAAACTCTTCCTTAACAACATGCTCTAATGCAGCCAAGTCTATTTAGGCCTACCGAAGCACCGAAGCGAGCTATATCTCTCCACCTCTCCAAAGTTAGCATGAGCTGCAGCTGCACTCTCAACATGAACTTAGATCTGCAACTAGTTCCGCGGTCTTCAACTAATCGCAGAATTAGTTTTTGTAATTATTATGGACACCTCAATACCATATTCGCTTGATCCGCTTCTGTTGCTCTTCTGTCTGTTGACACTGTTACCTCAAAATACACCGCTAGGGGCAATATTACAGTTTTTGCTCTTCTCCTTTCACACCTTTTGCAGAATTTGTCTCATTATGTCAAAACTCTACACGCAGGCCAATAAGAAATAGCACTGGGAGATAAACAACTCACATCTATGCCAGAATGAAACACTGCAATCAAAACTCAAAAATCTTTTCTAAACAAAACCACACAGTACCGCTTATGGATCCTGCCTTCTGTGCAGATCTGTTCACAAGTCCTGGTCGACATTGCAGATGATGTCCTCTCAGGTTAGGCAACGGGTAAAATATCACCTTCTGTGCCATATGCACCCTTGAACTGACCCTACCTCAATGTCTCTGCATTCCCTTCCATTGCTTGCAAAAGAGCCATGCAGGTATGTGGTTGGTGGACATATATTCACTGGCGCACTGAAAATAATTTAGTGTGTATTAGAGGGTTTTTTTCCAACTGCACACTAAATCTTGTCACACCATTTTCTAAACATGTCTTTCAAACACCATAACTCCACACCAAATCTGCAAAATATACGAATTCACGAATACACGATTTAGGCCTACCTCTATTAGATATACCCTTTAAATCTGTTCCTAGGGGATTTCAGGCTGAAATGTTCAGAACCCAATGCAGATGAATTGGAAAAAGTCGACTTTTACGTAAAACTTGTGTTTTGTCCCCAAGTTACCATTAGCTCAATGTTGTTTTCTGTGCCGCCGGAAATTCTTTAGGAACGCACATGTTCATTTCTGCAGGGTCTAGGCCTATGGATATACATACTTTTTACCTGTTGGCTGTAAAATACTGAATTTCACAAATTATTTGGGGGAAATCACTGTTTGGTTTCAATATTACTTAATGTTTACTGTGTATTTCAACTTCTCTCTGCATATGAACAAATGCATATCTAATATACACATAGGGTACATATTTATACCCAAACATGTTTACATTAAGACCATATTTGAACCAACACATTAGAAATCAGGAGG
This sequence comes from Alosa pseudoharengus, assembly GCF_046254945.1. Taxonomy (NCBI): domain Eukaryota; kingdom Metazoa; phylum Chordata; class Actinopteri; order Clupeiformes; family Clupeidae; genus Alosa; species Alosa pseudoharengus. The sequence continues at coordinate 24,847,745 of NW_027468565.1, read as the reverse complement.
TTAGCCATCAGCTCTTTTTTTATAACTCAGGTTTTCTGTTGTTTTGCTGACTAACCGCAGCCTGTCATCTGAGACATATGGCAGTTGCAGACAGGTAGGGTTGTGGGTCACAACTTCACAAATACATTTGATTAGAAGAAGACTAAGCAAAACAAGAGAACATCTGAGGACAAAAAAACAAGCGTAACAACTATAGGGTCAGTTGAAATTACAGTTTTTTACAATTGTTTACACACGTTTTCAAAACTCTGTGTCTATTTTTCAAAACTCCACACACAAAACCCACAACTGCTCATACAAAATGAAAAATGCCGCAAATCTCCAGCAAAATGACACACAACATTCAAAATGTCAAAAACACATGTTTAAAGCAAACATTCGCCTCACATTACAAACACTTTTGTCATAATATGACATTTTGGATACATCAACACACTGTTGCTCAAAACCTAAAGCTCTTCTGTCTTAGGCTTTATATGTATTTACATACAAGAGTGAAAGTTACGGTATCAACAAAGAGAAGTTGAAATACACAGTAAAAATGCAAGCAATATTGAAACCAAAAATAGTGATTTTTCCCAAATAATTTGCTGTTGTGAATACAGTATTTTACAGCAAAGAAGAATACAGTGACCACCAGATGTAGTTTTGAAAACACTGATTTAGTTTTTTTCTAAAGACAAGTGTGTGTGTGTGTGTGTGTGGGGGGGGGGGTCGTGTACAGTATCAGTATGTATTCATAGGCCTATAGACCCTTTCAACTGCAGAAACAAACAATTCTAAGCGTTCCTAAGGCATTTCTGGAGGCACAGAAAAATGTATTGAGCTACAGTAATGGCACTGTAACATGGGGACAAACAAAAATAGAGTAAAAAGACAAATTTTACATAAAGTCAACTTTTTGTAGAACATTACTGTAAGCTAAAGTCCGATTACTGTAATTTTCAAAGTATCTGCATTGGTTCTGAATATTTCAACCGGAAATCCTCTAGGAGCAGATTGAAGGGGTCTATACCAATATAGAGAGTATATCTATTCATAGACCTATACTAAGGCAATGATTGGATGGTGTTCAGTAAAGTAAAGAGTGTTTGCACATGTGAAGAGAAAGAGTGAAGCACTGGTGATTTAGTGTGGCATTTTGATGGGTTGTGTTTGAAGAACGAAATCAAGTTACTTCCTGTTAGATTTTTGTGTGTTAGGTAGAAAATTGTGTGTGGTGTTTTGCAAAATGTGTTTTAGTCAATTGAAAACTGAGTCAAACACTGAGAATTAGTGTATGGTTTTGCAGATTTGGTGTGGGGTTATGATGTTTGGAAGACATGTTTAGAAAATTGTGTGACAAGCAAAGATTTAGTGTGTAAGCAGTTGAAAAAAACTGTAAGAGAATACAGCACCCTTGAGATGCTTACATTTCCATTATGACTTAGATGACCAAGTTCTAGACTCTAGAGATCATTGTAATCATTCTTTATAAAACACAACACAATAAAATAGGCCTACAATAACAATGGTCAATGGAAATGGATTTCTCTTCATTTGATCCCTTTTGACCTGTTGGCCATGACCTTTTACAGTTTTTTTCAACTGCTTACACACTAAATCTTTGCTTGTCACACAATTTTCTAAACATGTCCTCTAAACATCATGGTGTTCAGTAAAGTAAAGAGTGTTTGCACATGTGAAGAGAAAGAGTGAAGCACTGGTGATTTAGTGTGGCATTTTGATGGGTTGTGTTTGAAGAACGAAATCAAGTTACTTCCTGTTAGATTTTTGTGTGTTAGGTAGAAAATTGTGTGTGGTGTTTTGCAAAATGTGTTTTAGTCAATTGAAAACTGAGTCAAACACTGAGAATTAGTATATGGTTTTGCAGATTTGGTGTCGGGTTATGATGTTTGGAGGACATGTTTAGAAAATTGTGTGACAAGCAAAGATTTTGTGTGTAAGCAGTTGAAAAAAACTGTAAAAATAGAGAAAATACAGCAATCGGACTTTAGCTTACAGTAATGTTCTACAAAAAGTTGATATACTTTTTACTGTGTATTTCAACTTCTCTTTGTTGATATCGTAACTTTCACTCTTGTATGGAAATACATATAGAAAGCCTAAGACAGAAGAGCTTTAGGTTTTGAGCAACAGTGTGTACATGATGTATCCAAAATGTCATATTATGACAAAAGTGTTTGTAATGTGAGGCGAATGTTTGCTTTAAACATGTGTTTTTGACATTTTGAATGTTGTGTGTCATTTTGCTGGAGATTTGAGGCATTTTGCATTTTGTGTGAGCAGTTGTGGGTTTTGTGTGTGGAGTTTTGAAAAATAGACACAGAGTTTTGAAAACGTGTGTAAACAATTGTAAAAAACTGTAAACTATCTCTTAAATTGAAGGCTATTGTAAATATTAATGACATAGACATTTTTGGTGAAACTGAGAGATATATATCACAGATATACAAATGAAAGCTCTTGATCAGCTTTTATACTGTCAAAAGGACAACATTGTTTTAAAAGTAATTTTAGAGCAATTTTAGGCCCTCCTGTAAAGTGATCACTTATGCCCCCTGGTCCTAAACCATCGATATGTTATAAAACACAATTTATAATTTCTTCACAATGTAATGAAGATCGAATCTTAGGCATCCATCCAAATCCATTCATTGACGAATTTTGAGGGTTGGTAACGTGAACAACTAAGTAGGCCTAAATGATTCGTCTACCAGCTCATTAGAATATTCCTATGAATCTGTTGCTACTTAGGAACCATTTACAGGACTGTTACAGGCAGATTTTGCTTCAGGGATGGTTGACAGAAATCTTGGAAGTTGGTTAGCTACATTATCTCGGTTATGAGGTAACACAAACCCATTTTCTTTCGAAATTAGATTCACAGTCAGCAGTTGCCTTCGCAACTGTGTGGGAGAGCGAGCGCAGGAGAGAGAGGAAGAGAGAGGGAGGTAGAGAGGGACAGAGAGAGAAAGAGAGAAAGGAAGAGGGGAGGCATATGAATTCCCTACAAGCACGGACCTGCATTAAGTCTTGTGCTGATAAGCGAGCAGCTCCGCCCTTTATTGTAGGATTGGTGTCTGTCTGCTATGAATGGAGCGTGATTTTGGTGAGTGATGGACGATTCCTCTTACTCATTTTTTATTTAAAAGCATCATTGTTGAGTTAGAAGTCGCCTACATAGGCTACGGAATCCGCATTCTTGCCGAAGTGTTTCCGTTGCTCGTTCTGTAGCCCTAACATCATTCCATGCATGCTCTTCTAGAACATGTTATGTCTGTGACACGGCGGGGTTTACCTTTATGCGCTACGACATTCATAACAGTGCGTCTATTTCCCACTTCAACGATCGAGCTTGGAAAAGCAGATCCTCAACTACACATTTCGCCGTTGGTTTGTTGGCTACCCAGTAAGTAAGTGATCTGTCACGAAATTGGCTATCTATATTATTGTTGTGCTTAAGTTTATGTCATAGGCTAGTCAGAGTCGAATATTGGTTATAGCGGAGAACTCATTCATTCATATAATTGCATCTGTATTAGGTGCATAACAGAGTTTGTCTCAGAATATTCTCATGCTTTTTGTGTTTCTGAGTAGAATTAATAGCATAAAAATCAACATGTCAGAATACAAGTTGTGGTCCAGGCAACAAAAGATGAACCAATCAGGATTTGGTATTTAGAAAACAAAATTGTCCATGGAAGCTCAGTCTAAGTCTGTAATCACAGTTACACACTACAGTGTGTTATTTTTTCTAACTTAATGTGTAATGTGAGATCAGTGCTTCATCATCCTTTTTTCCTATGTTTGTTAGCTACTCTAATGATGGCGAGAAAGCTAATTTCCCTCCAGTGTACCTTTCAGTTACCTGATTCCTGAGTGCTGACATCAGCACCTCGGCCTGCCCTGCAGTGTAGGGGGCTGGGGAGTGATGCTGCTGGCCCCTGGGGCTCGCAGAGTTGCCTGCCGCTCTGCGCGGATCTCATTAAGAAAAAACAGGACGGCCCCGCAGACACAACACACTGCTCGCTGTGGGGCACAGACACCAACACACTGACTCCCTCTACTCCAGCTCACTGTGGGGCACAGACACCAACACTGACTCCCTCTACACCAGTTCACTGTGGGGCACAGACACCAACACACTGACTCCCTCTACATAGCTCGCTGTGGGGCACAGACACCAACACACTGACTCCCTCTACTCCAGCTCACTGTGGGGCACAGACACCAACACTGACTCCCTCTACACCAGTTCACTGTGGGGCACAGACACCAACACACTGACTCCCTCTACATAGCTCCGTGTGGGGCACAGACACCAACACACTGACTCCCTCTACACCAGCTCGCTGTGGGGCACATCTACAATTACCCCCTGCAGCTGCTGTCGTACCAGCACATTCTCATTCTCACACACACACACAAACACACGCACATGTCATTGTCTCTTTGTGTCTTGTCATTCCCTTGACAAGACACAAAGAGCAAGAACACTGTTGAATTAAACATGCAGAAATCTCTTGAAAGGTGACATGTATTTGTGGCAAGTCTTTGTTTGTGTTATGGGGAGATAACCTGCTGTTTTCTTTGTGTGTGTGTGTCTGTGTGTGTGTGCAGAGGTGTGTGTGTTTACCGAGGAACCCTTGACTTCACCTGGAGATACCCTGATGTTAAGGCAGGTTGGAGGAGAGACGTGTGTGTTGGTAAGAACACCTGTGAGTGTGAACTTCAGCACCATTTGGTTTAGATAAATATAAATAACAGATACGTTTAGATAAATATAAATAATATAAGTTTAGATAAATATAAACAACAGATATGTGGGGTATACTACGATTCTCGATTAGTGGGTTAGCGAGGTATGTTGTGCTCAAAGCCAGGGTATGCTGTGGCACGAAAGTGGATCTGTTTTAGCGTCGCTATATCACCATGGTATCTTATGCTCGCAACTAAACCTGGTCGAGAGGAGGTTATGTGCTAAGTTATAGCTCAAATCGTGTAATCTACCGCCCACTAACCAATCAATTGTCTTGAAAAACGAAGTTATCTCACGTGTAGGATTCTGTCATATATCTTACAGGTGGAGCTCCGCCTCTACAAACATTTTGGATCTCAAATGCGCTTTAGTGTTGTGCGTGCAAATATGCCACTATGGACGTGCATACCATACAACATCTGATGACAATCTATTTATTTGATGTTATGCTAGACACTAAAAATGACCGCAGTGTAGATTACACTATCGCTCATAAATGCGGAAGTAATTGTTTTTTAATATAGGCGGTCTTGTGCGTCTCCACGTTTACGATTGGCCAACGTCATCCCAACACAGAGAACGCGCACAGATCTGAGCTGAAAGCCTAGTTTGACAAATATATCACGTAACTGCTATCGTAGTATCACTTAACGTATACCCCTGAGTCAAGGCTTTGTGAAGCCTCGATATGTCTACATAGCCTAGATATGTCTAACGTGCTTCGTAGTATACCCCAATGTTTAGATAAATATAAATAACACATACTGTTTGGCATGTGATGTGTAAGTCCTTTTGTCATCTCTCCTGTGTTCAGACATACGTATAATCAATGTTTTTGGAATAAATTTAGAAAGCAAAATAGCATAACTAAATCCAAGAAAGGTAAACATGAAAGCCACATCCAAACCTCTCGGCCACAGTGACCCCTTAACAAAGGGCTTGCAGACGGAGAGCATGTAAACACCTTCTTGTAAACACCACACACTGGCCCTTTGTGTCACACTGTGTGCTGGCCCTGTGAGATAAATTGGAAGGTCTGCCATTATTTCATGTGTATGTGTGTGGGTGAGTTAGAGCCTTGTCCATCTGTGTGTGTGTGTGTGTGTGTGTGTGTGTGTGTGTGTGTGTGTGTGTGTGTGTGTATGTATGTGTGAGTCACATCTTTTAGTATGTGTGTGTGTGTGTGTCACATCTTTTAGTTTGTGTGTGTGTGTGTGTGTGTGAATGATAGCTGGCATGTTAGTGTGTTCAGCCTTGCCTTACGGTGTGTTTGTGTGTATGTATGTGACGTGTGTGTGTGTGTGTGTATGTGGGAAGAGGGGCAGGGCTAGCACAGGGACATGTGAGCTCCTATGAGAGTAGCGTAGCTCCAGTGAACCTGCGCTAACTTGGGTCATTAAGTTACAGGCTGCTGGGTGTCTGAGGTGTGTGTGTTCAGTCGCTGTGTGTGAATGCGTGTGTTCAGTTTTGTATGTGTGCTTCTAGAGCGCTGCTGTAGGATGAGAGCTGACGGCCCCACTCGGCGTGCGTACAGCTGACCCCCCCACATACACACACACTCACGCCTGCGGTGCCTGCAGTGCAACACTGAGGACATGAGGGTGGGGAAGGTGTCTCCAGCAGGTAAAACCATCTCTCTCCACCACAGGCCACACCAGGAGATAACAGGTTAGGTTTTTCTGGTTAAAAGATGTCTTCGAGATGATTCGTTTTGGAGAGCCCTTATTGCATCGGTTTGAATCGAAGCCCCATTATTATTTGGGCAGTGTATTTTCATCTGCCAGGTATGAAAAAGACTTTTGCTTTTTTGCTTGTTTTGCTCTTGTCTGTTGATAGAGCTGTGAGGGATGCACCTGTAATGACACACACCTGAGGTATAGACACACACCTGAGGTGGCTATGCTTTTACGCACCTGCAATATCGGTAGCTGTTTTAGACTATGTGGTGTGTGTATGTGTAGTGTGTTTTAGAGTCGGATTATAATATCTGCCGTAGGAATCACTCCGACCTGCGTGCTGGAACAGTGGTTGTTTTTGATCGTTTTTTGATCAGGCAGCTTGGGAGACACCCTGAGTGTTGTGTGGAGCTGAAGCAGCAGGTATTTCAGATCGTATCACCCCCGGTCTCCATTTAGCCCGGTCGAGTAGATGCGTAAACACCACACAGAGCACCGAAGGCCGTTCAATTATTAATGTGTGAATAGGGTTGGATTGCTCTAAAGGGCTTCTCACCTCAGCAAGTCCTCTTCCTGTTTGGGTTAACCAATACGTCTCAGTTAGGGATGAGTTACCCCATTTGTGTGTGTCTGTGCATAGACTTGTGTAATTTACTCTGTGTGTTTGTCTGTGTAGACTTGTGTGATTTACTATGTGTGTGTGTGTGTGTGTGTGTGTGCATAGACTTGTGTGATTTACCCTGTGTGTGTTTGTGTAAACTTGTGATTAACACTGTGTGTGTGCGTATGTGTGTATGATTTATCCTGTGTGTGTGTGTGTGTGTGTGTAGACTTGATTTCCCCCATGTGGTATGTGTGCCGGGTAGGGCTGATTTGCTAGTATTCAGACCTAAAGATCTAAAGTTTTCATTTCATTTGGTCCTCGTAATGGTGAGTGTGTTGTGTGTTTGGTCCTCGTAATGGTGAGTGTGTTAGTGTGTTGTGTATTTGGTCCTCGTAATGGTGAGTGTGTTAGTGTATTGTGTGTTTGGTCCTCGTAATGGTGAGTGTGTTAGTGTGTTGTGTGTTTGGTCCTCGTAATGATGAGTGTGTTACTGTGTTGTATGTTTGGTCCTCGTAATGATGAGTGTGTTAGTGTGTTGTGTGTTTGGTCCTCGTTATGGTGAGTGTGTTGTGTGTTTGGTCCTCGTAATGGTGAGTGTGTTAGTGTGTTGTGTGTTTGGTCCTCGTAATGGTGAGTGTGTTAGTGTGTTGTGTGTTTGGTCCTGCTCCTCTCTAGCCCCTGCTGGACCACAGCCAACCGCTCCTGCTGACCAATAGTAGAGAGAGCCCTGAGCAGCAGCCCTGAGCAGCAGCCCTGAGCACCATAAAAACTCTGCTCTAATGGTCGCTGACTCACAGCCTGCCTCCGGTGGCAGTGCAAGCTACCAGCTGTGCTCATGACACTCACACACTCTTTCTGTCTCTCTCTCTCTCTCTCACACACACACACACACACACACACAGCAGAGTAGTAGTGCTGGTGGTTGATAGGAGCATGCAGTGTGTCCCGTGTGGACTCAGAGCTCAGCTGTGTGAAGGTTTCATTTTGGAACTGTCATTCACTGTGTGACGCTGTGTGTACCCTCTGTGTGACATGTGTGTGACGCTGTGTGTACCCTCTGTATGAAGTGTGTGTGTGTGTGTGTACCCTCTGTGTGATGTGTGTGTGTACCCTCTGTGTGACGTGTGTGTGTGTGTGTGTACCCTCTGTGTGATGTGTGTGTGATGTGTGTGTGTGTGTACCCTCTGTGTGACGTGTGTGTGTACCCTCTGTGTGACATGTGTGTGTGTGTGATATGTGTGTGTGTGTACCCTCTGTGTGACGTGTGTGTGTACCCTCTGGGTGACGTGTGTGTGTGTGATGTGTGTGTGTACCCTCTGTGTGACGTGTGTGTGTGTGATGTGTGTGTGTACCCTCTGTGTGACGTGTGTGTGATGTGTGTGTGTGTACCCTCTGTGTGACGTGTGTGTGATGTGTGTGTGTGTACCCTCTGTGTGACGTGTGTGTGATGTGTGTGTGTGTACCCTCTGTGTGACGTGTGTGTGTACCCTCTGTATGATGTGTGTGTGTACCCTCTGTGTGACGTGTGTGTGCCGCTTTGTGCTCATTGACTTTGTGGCTAGTCTGTGGTGTGTGTGATGTGTGTGTCCTGATGACCTCCATCCTCTTACCATCACAGCCAGGTGTGTGTGGTGATGGTTGTTTCTGAAGGCGTAGAGCCCATATGCAGTGTGTGTGTGGTGATGGTTGTGTCTGAATGCGTAGAGCCCATATGTGTGTGTGTGTGTGTGTGTGTGTGTGTGTGTGAGAGTTTATGTGTATGTAGTGAGTGATTGTGTCTGAAGGCGTAGAGTCCATATGTAATGGCCGTGTGTAATGTGTGTGTGTGGGGGGGGGGGGGGGGGTAAGTAACTGTATCTTCCTACTCTGCTCTGGGTACAGTAGGTAGACATGTGCAGACAGCATACAGCCACATTCCAGCGCAGAAACACACGTACACACACACACACACAACTTCACGCTCTGTTTGCAGAAGCCTGTGAGGACAGGTATTAAGCTTTGCTGTGCTCTGCTGTCCAGCGCCTCTCTCTGTGGGTCATCGTGTGAGCCGATGAGGTTTTGGTTGGTTTGAGTGTAAAATGTGTGTGTGTGTGTGTGGGGGGGGAGCGTCGCCTTCTCCCCTACGTAGCGGGTGTGTCTCCTGCCTCCGGTGAGTTACTGACCGCTTAACTCTGTGTGTGCCGCGTAAGCATGACTGCGGTGTGGATGGACGATGGCGGCAAGATGGCTGAGGACGTTAGTGCCGTGGAGAGGAGGCTGGACGCCACACAGGAAAGAGTCCAAACAAGGTAGATGACATCACACATCATGGAGCTGACGCCGACGTCTTGTCCGGTGTAGTCGGGTTAACCTCACAGCGGTGGAAAAACTGGAGGCAGTGCGTCAGATGTTTGGGCAAAGGCAGTTGTAAGCGTTTTATTTACTTTCAGATAAGCATGCCAGTCAGGAGAAAGAAAAAAAATAACTAACTGAAATAAACAAAAAAAAGAAAAAAAAATCTCCAATGCAACAACTCTCAACACTAAAACTTAAACTTCCAAAATAGCTTCAATAATCACAACTCAAAAAAATAACAATTCTCCCCTCACAAGTATTGACTGATGCGTACAGCTATTCAAGGTCTAGGTGCTGTCTCAAGCTCACTTCAGGCTCCTTCTCTCTTTTAGACCTGTTTTGGCCAAGAATATATTTTGCCTGGCCTGACCCACTATAACAACCAAAATCAATCATCTCTACAAACATACATTTCTGGTTCAAATATCACCATACATAGTCAACACAATACTCTCCACATGTTTAACTGCCTAGCATCATTATACATCCTCTGTATCCCCCTTAAAGGAACACGCCACCCAAAATCAGTAGTGATATATGTTCTTACCGTAACTTTCACGAGTTGAGTCGTACCTCTCCCGCGTCGGTAGGTGCACTCAAACGCTCTGTCGCGCGGCGCGAATGTGTTAGCATGTTGCTATGCTAGCGGGCTCCGCCGTGGCCGTAGAGAGAGGCACATAGCAGTTTTCAAACACCTCCACGTTTTACCTACTTAAATACAGTTGCACGAGTAGTTGATGAAAAATGTTAGGGCACACAACATGAAACGTGACGATTTTCCAAGCGAATAAACATGAGAACTACAATGTGTGGCGCAATAGCACTTGGGAGTACTTCGACCTAGCGTGGTAATATTATTAACACCTAATTGTAGATCCTATCCACCACAGAGTTTAGAATCCATGCTGGATCGACCCTCAGCCTCTCCCTCCCCTCTGAGCGAGAGAGGCACACACACTAGAGATGCGCTGATGGGCTATTATTTCAACCATAACTGCATAGCAAAACTTATCATCCATCAGCCATCCATTAGCACCAAAGTTTGTTGACCAATTTTCAAAACTGCACCTGCCCACCATCCGCTGGTTGTTTTAATGTAGGCTATATGGGTGATGCAGCGCTGCTGACGTGAGGCTAGAAAGCCATTGCCTGTTCTAGAATGACTGATCTAATGCAGCAAATATATTAAAAGGCAAAAGTCGTGCATTGGCTAGGCCTATCCCCAGAATATCAGCAGCAAACTCAGTCTCTGTCGCGCAAAACAGTCTCCAAATAAAACGCACATCGGCCTGTTGCCTATTCTGCCAGCTTGTGACAATATATCGTCCAAAATGCTTGATTGCATTGCATTTTCCACATTTTTAGCTACATTTTCATGTACCACATCAGCATTTTTGTTCAGTGAATCTTTTGTAAATTGCTTTACAATTACCGTCGGGCCTATAGGCCTATTGCCTGGCTTGCCTCAGCTTCGGTCACGTCTTTTTACAATTTTATCATTGTAATAAAAAACGCAATTTGCCACATAATTTCAGCATGCTCCTGGCCTACTAATTAATGCCTATTGTACTTTATTTTTTGCAAAAAGAAAGAAATCCTTGATAAAATAACAAGGCATTCACATTATAGGCTACTTTACACACTGTTATGTCAGGTTGACTGACAAGCCTGTTCTGAAGACTCCCATTCATTTTGACTGCACGAGCGCGTCTTTTTCAGACAGACATCGCAATTCATTTTATAGCAGGCCATCGGACAAATATGACGCCTCGATATTAAAGAAACTCCGACTCCATTCATTCTGAAAGTCCACCGCACAACAATGCAACGTGCATGTTCACATTTTTAGTAACAACCGCCAAACTTGCTTGCTTGCCTTACACATCTAAGTTTTCCGACTATTTTTCTTACCTTCTTTTTCCGCTGTGGATGTTAGTGAGTTTGTAGAAGTTTTAGCTCTTACGTTCTGAACATCTCGCACTGCCATCGCACCGATGTCATTTCTTAGTCATATCACTCTCTGTCTCTCTTTTAAATGCCTATTCCCTGAATGGTAGGCTACAATTAGGCCTATGTGTTTTATATATAGGCTAATATCTAAACAAAATAACCCAGGCAGTCTCATCTAGGATATAACACAGGTTGAAGTTGGTTCTATTTAGGGAGGTGAACATCTGTAGATGACTCAGAAATGACATCGGAAGACAAGGAGTGAATATGGCAAGAGGCAAGCCGAAGTCTGCTGACAAGGGCCCGACGGTAATTGTAAAGCAATTTACAAAAGATTCACTGAACAAAAATGCTGATGTGGTACATGAAAATGTAGCTAAAAATGTGGAGAATGCAATGCAATCAAGCATTTTGGACGATATATTGTCACAAGCTGGCAGAATAGGCAACAGGCCGATGTGCGTTTTATTTGGAGACTGTTTTGCGCGACAGAGACTGAGTTTGCTGCTGATATTCTGGGGATAGGCCTAGCCAATGCACGACTTTTGCCTTTTAATATATTTGCTGCATTAGATCAGTCTTTCTAGAACAGGCAAGGGCTTTCTAGCCTCACGTCAGCAGCGCTGCATCACCCATATAGCCTACATTAAAACAACCAGCGGATGGTGGGCAGGTGCAGTTTTGAAAATTGGTCAACAAACTTTGGTGCTGATGGATGGCTGATGGATGATAAGTTTTGCTATGCAGTTATGGTTGAAATAATAGCCCATCAGCGCATCTCTAGTGTGTGTGCCTCTCTCGCTCAGAGGGGAGGGAGAGGCTGAGGGTCGATCCAGCATGGATTCTAAACTCTGTGGTGGATAGGATCTACAATTAGGTGTTAATAATATTACCACGCTAGGTCGAAGTACTCCCAAGTGCTATTGCGCCACACATTGTAGTTCTCATGTTTATTCGCTTGGAAAATCGTCACGTTTCATGTTGTGTGCCCTAACATTTTTCATCAACTACTCGTGCAACTGTATTTAAGTAGGTAAAACTTGGAGGTGTTTGAATACTGCTATGTGCCTCTCTCTACGGCCACGGCAGAGCCCGCTAGCATAGCAACATGCTAACACATTCGCGCCGCGCGACAGAGCGTTTGAGTGCACCTACCGACGCGGGAGAGGTACGACTCAACTCGTGAAAGTTACGGTAAGAACATATATCACTACTGATTTTGGGTGGCGTGTTCCTTTAAATATTCCCCTAACACATGAAAGACAAAAACACCCCTCTTCAAAAACATCCCACACACTTGATCCCCGCACATCTCTGACGTCACATCCCCCAATGCACAAATTTCTTCCCGACTTCACGTCGGATCCTTTCCCAGCCTACAGCACCCGGAAGCCAGCGTGGCTGCAGCGTGTAGTCTTTGTCCATGTTTGTGAACTGTTCGCACCGTGTTTCATTGTCTTTGTCCATGTTTGTGTGTGTGCTGGAATACTATGTTTGTGCTAATGTGCTAATAAAAGGGTGTTCTTGAATCACGGTCTGAGTTCCGTTCAGATCAGCTGCATTCACTTTAGGGGTAGCCGCACCGCTACATCCGGACATCACACGTCATGGAGATGACGCTCTATCACTGGGCAGTATGACCAGGGTCAAGGTGTTCTTCCAGGGGTATGGGTGCTTTCCCCTCATTTACACGGAGCCCATGATCTGGTTTGTTCCTGTGTTTGGATGAAAACTGTGAATGGAGATTTAATACTTAAAGTCAGGTCACTGAGGGAAGTCTTAGCAGGTCTTTGTGTGAGATTATTGGGCTGTTATACTAATGACTTGTGGTCTCCCTCTGAATAGATCTAGGACATGAAAATGTACATTTGTCAGTATTTGATGCTTAATATATTTGTCAGCATTTCATGTTTAGTATCTTTGTAAGTATTTGATGTTAATTCGAGTTTGATTTTAATCTATCTGCCAGTATTTAAAGCTGCAGTAGGCAAGATTTTTTTTTAACATATTCACTGAAACCGACACTTTGCTCTGGCAGAACAACATAAATCAGATGGTTTTAGAAAAACCCCAGCAGTTCTACCTCCACCTAGAACCTGTTATTTGTTTTGCAAAAATCCACAGCTCCCGGTTCTTCTGGTCCAATCAGAGCAGGGCTGTGTGAGATCTGACTGTCAATCACAGTCTGCAGTCTGGTGCGCACTGACGAGCACAAACTCGATGAGAGGGTGCTCGGTTGTAGTGGGGGAGGGACAGAAGAATTGTAAACATTCAAAATGTTGGCTAAGTCCCCTCAGTCTTTCAGACTTGCCGCTTCTGCTGCATCTTTAATGTTGAATATATTTTGACATATCTCATGTTGAGTATTTGTGTCAGTGTTAAATTCCTCCTCACCTTCCCACAGGTTGTGTAGAGGAAGAGAGGCGTGTCCGAGCCAATGACCGAGTTTACAATGAGAAGTTCTCCTACGCAGTGAGTACACTACAGCTGTGTGTGTGTGTGTGTGTGTGTGTGTGTGTGTCTGTGTGTGTGAGAAGTAGACAAGAGAAGTAGACAATGTGACTCATCCTTCATCATTCAATAATGAGGCAACAATTGCACAAGGACAAAAACACCATTACCACCAAACATGCTCATGAGTCGTCTATGTCATAGACTCTATTAGAGGGAGAGAAAAGCAGCATTATTTCGGAGTCTTTCAGTAGAACCAAGATCCAGAAAAGACAGTGATGCAGTGGTGAAGCTAGTTAAAGTGTAATTCCTGCGAAAATTGACCCAAGGGTGTTTTTCTGCATTAAAACACATCAAATAAGCCATGGAGACAGTCATTTTCGTTGATCAACCACTTCAGAGCTTGGCCTGGTATATGCTATGGCCCCAAATAGCAAACAGTGGATTAGCTAAGGGCAGTAAGCTAAACGCTTCCCAAATAGCATTTTTTCAACCAGTAATATCGTTCAAAACAGCACCAAACCTCGTCAGTAGCTTGCTTAGGGTCTGTACACATTAAATTAAGCAGCGACAACTTAGTTACGGCCTATTTACGGCTCCCCCATTGTTTACATGTGTTGAATAAAAGTCAATGGGAGCTGTAAATCGTTAATAGAGGTGACCAAAGAATTTCTCCGGATAGCGTGACTGCGGTGCTATTAGGGGGACAGTGTTCTTAACAGTCTTCTGTAATAAACTCCGGGCTCGCTAACTAAGTTGTTGGTGCTTCATTTTTTTCGCCGGAATTACACTTTAAGCGAAGCAATAGGTAAAGGAATTTAATGAGGAACCATTTGTAAATGACTACACAGTAAGAAATCTTATGCAGCAGTGTGCGAATATCGTATGCCCAGAAAAGGCATGTTATTTAGGAAATTTGCAGTAGTTTTTTAATTTGCGCAGTTTTCACGGATCATCATTGCCCTTGGACATTTTCAGCTGGTTTGGAAATTGGACTAATTTTAACATCACTTTTCCCCCTTTTTAAATATATTTTCTTTTTTTTATTTGTTTTGTTGTCTGTCTTGTATGTATTGGTGTCACGGGTACGCTGGCGACTACGCCGCCGTCCGGCATTTTTTGTATTCGTTATTTTTTAAATGTATTTGTCATGTCTTGATGTCATGGGTACGCTGGCGACTACACCGCTCCATCCGGCATCGTTTGTCTTGTTGTTATGTGTCTTGTTTGTGGAGCGCTTTGGGTTGCACTATGTGCATGTTAAATGCGCTTTAAAAATAAATCTGACTTGACTTGACTTGACTAGGAGGTAAATGTCATCTCAAACACAATGGCAGAATGTTTGCCCTAAGCAAGAGTTTTAGACAAGCTGGAGAACACATAGGTGTTGTGGGTGAACACATGTGTGTGTGTGTGTGTGTCTGTGTGTGTGTGTGTGTGTGTGTGTGTGTGTGTGTGTGTGTGTGTGTGTGTGTGTGTGTGTGTGTGTGCGCGTGAGAGAGAGTGTGTGCGTGTGCGTGAGAGAGAGTGTGTGTGTGTGTGTGTGTGTGTGTGTGCTTCCTTTCCTGGTTTTGTAAAGTTGCATTTTACTCAAGTAGGAACATGTGAGAACTGATTGTGTCAGCTGGTATGCCCATTATTAGCCTCACAAAGAGCATTAATGGGTCTAATCTCTTTCCCTGTAATTTACCTCACAATGAACGTGAATGGGTCTAATCTCTCCCTGTAATTTACCCCACAATGAGCGTTAATGGGTCTAATCTCCCTCTTTGTAATTTACCTCACAATGAGCGTTAATGGGTCTAATCTCCTTCTTTGTAATTTACCTCACAAAGAGCGTTAATGGGTCTAATCTCTCCCTGTAATTTATCTCACATTGAGCGTTAATGGGTCTAATCTCTCCCTGTAATTTACCCCACAATGAGCGTTAATGGGTCTAATCTCCCTCTTTGTAATTTACCTCACAATGAGCGTTAATGGGTCTAATCTCCTTCTTTGTAATTTACCTCACAAAGAGCGTTAATGGGTCTAATCTCTCCCTGTAATTTATCTCACAATGAGCGTTAATGGGTCTAATCTCTCCCTGTAATTTACCCCACAATGAGCGTTAATGGGTCTAATCTCCCTCTTTGTAATTTACCTCACAATGAGCGTTAATGGGTCTAATCTCTCCCTATAATTTACCCCACAATGAGCGTTAATGGGTCTAATCTCTCCCTGTAATTTACCCCACAATGAGCGCTAATGGGTCTAATCTCTCCCTGTAACTTACCCCACAAAGGGAGTAGAGGTGTAGGGGTGCAGTGGTGAGTAACCTCATTGTAAAAGTGTAGGGTGCATTTTGTTATTGTCTCATCCGCTCAGGACAACCGGATCAAAACCTCAAAGTACAACATCTTCACCTTCCTGCCCATCAATCTCTTTGAACAGTCCCAGCGGGTGGCCAATGCCTACTTCGTAGTGCTGCTGATACTGCAGGTAACCACCCACAGGAACAGCCAACATAGGTACAGCATGGGTACAGCCGACTACATGGGCACAGCATGGGTACAGCATGGGTACAGCTGACTACATGGGCACAGCATGGGTACAGCATGGGTACAGCCGACTACATGGGCACAGCATGGGTACAGCAGACTACATGGGCACAGCATGGGTACAGCAGACTACATGGGTACAGCATGGGCACAGCAGACTACATGGGTACAGCATGGGCACAGCAGACTACATGGGTACAGCATGGGTACAGCAGACTACATGGGCACAGCATGGGTACAGCAGACTACATGGGCACAGCATGGGTACAGCAGTCACCTAACATCAGCCGTGGCCTACTGGTTAGCGGTTCGAACCCCGACCAGTAGGCACGGCTGAAGTGCCCTTGAGCAAGGCACCTAACCACTCACTGCTCCCCGAGCGCCGCTGTTGTTGCAGGCAGCTCACTGCACCGGTATTAGTGTGTGCTTCAACTCACTTTGTGTTCACTAATTCACAGATTGGGATAAATGCAGAGACCAAAAGAGTATATATACTTATACTTATACTTATACTTATACTTTTACATTAGTTTTTTTTAGAGTGCACTTCAGTATAGAGAAAGGAAGAGAGTGTACTTCAGGAATAGAGTGGAGAGTGTACTTCAGGAGTTGAGAGAGTGTACTTCAGGAGTAGCAAGGAGAGTGTACTTCAGGAGTAGCGAGGAGAGTGTACTTCAGGAGTAGAGAGAGTGTACTTCAGGAGTAGCGAGGAGCATGTTCCGGAACTTGAGTAATGGCCTCTCCTGTCTCCTCAGCTGATTCCAGAGATCTCCTCGCTGTCCTGGTTCACCACCATAGTGCCTCTGGTGATGGTGCTGACCATCTCCGCCGTCAAAGACGCTACTGACGACTATGTGAGTCACTCCGTCACAACTGCAGTTTAACTCTAGCTTAACTCTAGTTTAACTCTAGTTTAACTCTATTTTAACTCTATTTTCAGTCAGCTTTACGCCACTTAAAACTTAAAACTTGGGCTATTTTAATCCCATAATCAGTTACCTGTATGCTCCTTTATAATCACTACCAGGGGCCGTGTTGGAGAATGTAAATTAGCATCAAGTACTAGCAGCAGGCCCTGGGCCACTTCAAATGACCCAGGGAAGGACCGGAGCACACAAATAGCTTTTTGAGACTTTTAATTGATGCAAACGTCTAACACAGAGTCTCTGGTCATGCTTTGTGAGCACCAAGTACTATTTACGGTAATCTGTAACATAGAGAGAAAAAAACATGAATTCACCAGCTTACTCTAAGGACACACTACTGTAGCAGTGGTGTCAGATATTACCCCTCTCTGAGATTACATCACCTATACTCACTGATGCTGATATTACCCTGGTCAATTACCCTTCTCTGACATTACATCACCTATACTCACTGATGCTGATATTAACCTGGTCAATTACCCTTCTCTGAGATTACATCACCTTTACTCACTGATGTTGATATTACCCTGGTTAAGTACCCTGGCAGTAACTGGCGCGTTCTCGGTTGCAGTTTCGCCACAAGAGTGACCAGCAGGTCAACAACCGCCAGTCTCAGGTCCTCATCCGGGGAAAGTAAGTTCCTCACACACTCTTCCTCTTTTCTCTTCCTCCTTTCTTTCTGCCTTTCTTTCATTTTCTTTTCCCTCCTTCACCTGAACAGAGAAGAGAGGAAAGGAGTAGCACAGTGGCTGGTCTTTGCCAACTTCTCTCACGTGTGTGTGTGTGTGTGTGTGTGTGTGTGTGCGCGGGCGCTTTTTAGGCTGCAGAATGAGAAGTGGATGAATGTTCGCGTGGGAGACATCATCAAGCTGGAGAATAATCAATTTGTCGCTGTAAGTTTATTATCTGATGCTCGAGGGGATACAAAGGGCTTTGTGTGTTTATGTGTGTGTGTGTGTGTTTGTGTGTATGTGTGTGCATGCATGTGCATGTGTGTTGTGGTATCATTTTTATATAGGTTTCTTATTTACTGAAATGTTTAGTTTAAGTATGCATATGTGCATATGTGAAAATGGTTCCCTTCATCCTTCTGTGCCCCTGAAGTCTCCCTCTGTGGAAATTTCCAGAGAGTGAGAAGACTGTTTGGAGTCATTTTGACCACAGTGTGTGCATGTGTGTGTGCATGTATTTGTATGTGTGTGTGTGTGTATCTGGGGTGGAAATTAAATATTTTGTCCACCTGCCACTGTGGCTGGTGGATTCCAAAATCTACCAGCTACTCAACTTTTTTACCGGCCACTAGAGAAATGGTATGAAAATGTGATATCATGATTATAGTAACCAAAATGATCACAGTTATCTGCATTATTGCGATACGATTAAAATGTGCTAAATTTTGCCCTAATCCTACCAACTGTCCTCCAAGCACAGTAGCAATAAAACTAAAGGTCAACAGAACCACATTCATATTCCATAGTGTCTCTTAAGACTCGTTGGTGTGATTTCTGGAGCATCATGTTCAATTTAATGACTAAGAAGAAAAGTTAAATTGTATTTATTGTACACAAAATTCGATTTCTATCTGCCGCGAGTCACGTCAGGTAAACTGCAGCTGATTTGTTTGGGACAAGCTGCCATCTGTTCTAACTCCTCCCGGCTAGAATTTTGACAATTTTAAGTTCACGTTGACGTAGGAAGTCAGACACAGTTACCCCGCAGTTCATCTCGTATAAGCCTAATGAGTATCATTCCTCATCGCCAAAGTCACTCACTGAGCAAATTCAAATTGTGCTCTCGCGAGAACTCTGGATTTCCAGGGTACCGCCAGTACACAAATTCACCCGCATTTGGCAGGTGGCGGGTGCTAATTTACCATCCCTGGTGTGTATGCGTGTGAGTGAGAGTGTGCATATGTGCATGTGTGTGTTGGGGTTTCTCTAATGCATCAGGGGTCTCCCACAGAGCAATGCATGATTTATTATCCCTGTCTGTATCTCTCTCTCTTTTGTCTCTCTCTCTTTATTTTTTCTCTTTCCCTCTCTCTCTTCTCTCTATCTTCCTCTCTTTCTCTCTATCTCTCTCTATCTTCCTCTCTTCTCTCTTACTTTCACTCTACTCACTCTCTCTCTCACACACACTCACACACACTCTCTCTCTCTCTCTCCACCTCTCTCTCTCAGGCAGACCTCCTCCTCCTGTCCAGTAGTGAGCCGTATGGCCTGTGCTACATCGAGACAGCAGAGCTGGACGGGTGAGACTCAGGCCGTAGAGCAGTGCAATGGACCCTCAGTGTTCAGGAGACACAAATAGCTGCGAGGTCCAAAATGGTTCACATACAAAATGGGTCCTAATAGAGACGCAGTGTTCGGGCAGGCACACACAACACGACACGAAAGTCCTACACTTCTGACACTTGATGATCCTCGGTTTAAAACGTGGCTCAGTCTGCCCCTGCAATGCTGATCACATCTTCTCTGTCGTTTCCTTTTTCTCCTTTCATTTCTCCGGACAGGGAAACTAATTTAAAAGTCCGGCAGGCCTTGACTGTGACTTCGGAACTGGGAACCGATATCTCCAAACTTGCCGAGTTTGACGGTAACATGTTTTCTTAAGCACTCCTTTCGCGTGGCCATCAAAAATGTATTTTGACGAAATGCTGTGTTCAATAACGAGCATACAGAGCTGGCATGGCCCCATGGTAGAGCTTTGAGGTTCCACGGCAGAGTTTTGAGGTGCCATGGTAGAGTTTTGAGGTGCCATGGTAGAGTTTTGAGGTGCCATGGTAGAGTTTTGTAGCCTGACGAAGCCATACTCAATTCTAGTCGAATTTAAGTCTGATACTGCTCCATTGGGATGTGATTATGGGGCGAGTTTAAACCGATACAGGGGGTACTGTAAATCCTGTAGGAAGATCACCCGAACCATAATTCCACAATTGCCTTAACATTGTTTTCTGGTCGTTTTTTAAAGTTATTGCACTGTCAATATCTTCTACAACAGACGCAATGGCGAAATCTAAATGTTTACCTTCTAGCAACAGTGTATTTGTTAGGGAGAACCGGGATGAATGAAACACTTTGTAATTAAACGTCATTTACAAAGACATCGTACCATACTGAAAGCTAATATTTTGTCACTAGCAAGCTACATCTGTCCTCTGTCAAACACATTTGCATTATCAGCTCTAAACATCTAAACAAAACCGTTCAGGAGTTCTTCTGGTTCAAACCGCTCTGGTTCGGGCATAGTTGCTCCACAACGGAACAAGTCCAGACCGAACTTCCCGACTTCAAATGTTGTGGGCAGGGCTAAGTTTGGCTGGCTTCCAGGCTAAGAGTTTTGAGGTGCTATGGTAGAGTTTTGAGGTGCCATGGTAGAGTTTTGAGGTGCCATGGTAGAGTTTTGAGGTGCCATGGTAGAGTTTTTAGTGTGGCACTCATGTCTATTTTTGAAGCAGCACAATTAGATTAAAGTGCTGCACAGGAGGCTGATGTGAGCATGTTTCTGCTGGAGAGAGGGAAATCGAGAGAAAAAAGAGGAGAGAAGGAGAATGAGAGAAGGAGAAAGAGAAGGGGGCATCCAGGCTGTTGTTCTGAGGCAGTGATAATGATAAGTCCATTCTGTTCTTGAGCTATTGTTAGTGATGTGATAATGGTTATTCCATTTTGTTCTTGAGCTATTGTTAGTGATGTCTTTCTCTAGCGCTACGATTAGTGGTATCATCCTCTCAGACTGTGACTAGTGATGACTTTTTTCTAGGTCCTGATCAGTAATATATACTCTGTGGTTATGATCAGTAATATATACTCTGTGGTTATGATCAGTAATGTATATTCTGAGGTTATTATCAATGATGAAAATGATTAGTGATGTACTGTAAGGTTATGTCCAAGGTTATGATGATATTTACTCTTTGTGGTAATGTGATGTCAGTTTCAGAGGCTGACTGATGACAATCTCAGATGTAGGGATTGGTGATATCTTTTTTGAATGTTATTAGTAATGTCTATGGCAGCCTCTTCTGTACATGAAACATGTTCTCAAATGGTCAATTATAGCTTGGATAAAGTGTTTTTATCTGGTGCCTTTTCCTGTGTGTGTGTGTGTGTGTGTGTGCGCACTGTTAAGATAGGTATGGTATCAATAAATAAAGACCTATGTGTCCTGTTTGCCCTGAGAGGTATAAAATGCTTGAGCATGCGCTAACAGCTCCTGCCCTCTACTTTGTGCTAGTTTGTCTAAAGGCCAATGACAGGTCAGTCGTCAGGTTAACGACTAATGGCCCCCTGTCCCTCTGGGCAGTCGCCAAGCTAACAGCTAATGGCTAACGGCCCCCTGTCCCTCTACCAGGTGAGGTGATCTGCGAGCCGCCCAATAACAAGCTGGACCGCTTCACGGGGACGCTGCACTGGTGCGGGAGCAAACACCCGCTGGACAACGAGCGCATGCTGCTGAGGGGGTGTGTCCTCAGGAACACCGACTGGTGCTTCGGCCTGGTGGTGTTTGCCGGTACATCTGACCACACACACACACACACACACACACACACACACACACCACACACACCACACACACACACACACACACACACACACACACACACACTGACACACACAGAAGAACACACTCATCCCTCTGACTCTCTGGCCTGTGTGTGTGTGTGTGTGTGTGATTGAAACCCCTCTGCTCCTGTTCAGGACCCCAGACCAAACTGATGCAGAACTGTGGGAGGAGCACCTTTAAGAGGACCAGCATAGACAAACTGATGAACACGCTGGTGCTGTGGGTGAGTGTGTGTGGGTGTGTGTGTGTGTGTGTGTGTTAGTGTTAGTGTGTTTGTGGGTGAGTGTGTGTGTGTGTGTGTGTGTGTGTGTTTAGCATGTTTAAGAAGACCAGCATAGACGATTTGACAGCTGACCTGCTGCTGCTGATTTTTCTGCCCAGTCTGGCTGTCCTGTGACTAACCGCCCAACTTGCAAATGTCTGTGTGAGAGAATGTGTGTACAACAATGTGTGTGTGTGTGTGTGTGTGACAGAGAGATAGAAAGAAAGTGAGATAGAGAGTGAGAGAGAGGGGGGGGGGGGTCTGTATGTGTGTGTGTGTGTGTGTGTTTGGGTGTGAGTAATGGGGAGAGCAGAGTCCTCTCACACCGCCCACACCCTGCCAAGAGAGCATGAGAAATGTCATTCAACTGTATGCATGCACTTCTTCATCTATTAATGAATTAATTAATTTTGAATTAGTAAATAGATAAATAAATCAATGCCAGTGGCTTCCTGAGCTGCATGGGCATCATCCTGGCAATAATAATAATGATAATAATGATAACGATGATGGTGATGATGATGGTGATGATAACAGTGATGATGATAATGGTGATGGTGATGGTGATGATGATGGTAACGGTGATGATGGTGATGGTGATGGTGATGGTGATGATGATAATTGTGGTGATGATGATGATGATGATGATGATGATAATTGTGGTCTCCAGATCTTTGGCTTCCTGATCTGCATGGGGATCATCCTGGCGGTGGGCAACACCTTCTGGGAGGTGCAGGTGGGCGGGGCCTTCTGGGCGTGGTTGCGCTGGGGGCTGGGCAACTCCATCTACTCCGGCTTCCTCACCTTCTGGTCGTACATCATCATCCTCAACACCGTCGTTCCCATCTCCCTCTACGTCAGGTTAGTCAGCAACACCACCACCATCATCACTGTCCTCAACATCGTCAGCAACATCACCACCATCATTACTATCCTCAACACCGTCAGCAACACCACCACCATCATCACTATCCTCAACACCATTATCAACACCACCACCATCATCACTATTCTAAACACTGTTATCAACACCACCACCATCATCACTATCCTCAACACCGTTATCAACACCACCACCATCATCACTATTCTAAACACTGTTATCAACACCACCACCATCATCACTGTCCTCAACACCGTCAGCAACACCACCACCATCATTACTATCCTCAACACCATTATCAACACCACCACCATCACTATTCTAAACACCGTTATCAACACCACCACCATCATCACTATTCTAAACACTGTTATCAACACCACCACCATCATCACTGTCCTCAACACCGTCAGCAACACCATCACCATCATCACTATTCTCAGCACCATTATCAACACTGTCATCAACACCACCACCATCACCACTATTCTAAACACTGTTATCAACACCACCACCATCATCACTATCCTCAACACAGTCAGCAACACCACCACCATCATCACTATCCTCAACACCGTTATCAACACCACCACCATCATCACTGTCCTCAACACTGTTATCAACACCACCACCATCACTATTCTAAACACCGTTATCAACACCACCACCATCATCACTGTCCTCAACACCATCAGCAACACCACCACCATCATCACTATTCTCAGCACCATTATCAACACCACCACCATCATCACTGTCCTCAACACCGTCAGCAACACCACCACCATCATTACTATCCTCAACACCATTATCAACACCACCACCATCACTATTCTAAACACCGTTATCAACACCACCACCATCATCACTATTCTAAACACTGTTATCAACACCACCACCATCATCACTGTCCTCAACACCGTCAGCAACACCATCACCATCATCACTATTCTCAGCACCATTATCAACACTGTCATCAACACCACCACCATCACCACTATTCTAAACACTGTTATCAACACCACCACCATCATCACTATCCTCAACACCGTTATCAACACCACCACCATCACTATTCTAAACACTGTTATCAACACCACCACCATCATTACTATCCTCAATACCGTCAGCAACACCACCACCATCATCACTATCCTCAACACCGTTATCAACACCACCACCATCATCACTGTCCTCAACACTGTTATCAACACCACCACCATCACTATTCTAAACACCGTTATCAACACCACCACCATCATCACTGTCCTCAACACCATCAGCAACACCACCACCATCATCACTATTCTCAGCACCATTATCAACACTGTCATCAACACCACCACCATCACCACTATTCTCAGCACCATTATCAACACTGTCATCAACACCACCACCATCATCACTATCCTCAACACCGTCATCAACACTGTTATCAACACCACCATCATTATCATCAACACCATCATCAACACCACCATCGTTATCCTCATCACCGTCATCAACATCACCCTCATCATCGTCCTCAACACAGTCATCAACACCGTTATCAACACCACCATCATCATCCTCAACACCATCATTGTCATCCTCAACACCGTTATCAACAACACCATCGTTATCCTCAACACCGTCATCAACACCGTTATCAGCACGACCCTCATCATCATCCTCAACGCCGTCATCAACACCACCATCTTTTTTTCTCAACACCGTCATCAACACCACCATCGTTATTCTCAACACCATTATCAACATGAACATCATTCCCATCTCCCTCTATGTGCTGTTTTGTGTGTGTGTATGTATGTGTATGTGCGTGTTTCTTCACCTATCACGCTATCTCTCTGCTGATGAGTGTATGTGTGTGTGTGTGCGTGTGTGTGTATGTGTGTGTGTTTGTGTATACATATGTATATTCTCCAGCGTGGAGGTCTTGCGTCTGGGCCACAGCTACTTCATCAACTGGGACAGGAAGTTGTTCTACAACCAGCGGAACACACCTGCGGAGGCACGGACCACCACCCTCACAGAGGAGTTGGGGCAGGTGGAGTTCATCTTCTCCGACAAGACCGGCACCCTTACCCAGAACATCATGGTCTTCAACAAGTGCTCCATCAATGGCACCACATATGGTAAGACTACAGCACACACACACACGCACACACAAGAGCACACGCACGCACACACAAACAAGAGCACACACACACACACACACACACACACACACACACACACATCCAAACAAGAGCCACACACTCAACAAACTGCAATGGCTCTCTCTTTTCTTATATTCCCATGTGCAGGGGATGTGTATGATGACTTTGGCCTTAAAGTGGACATTACTGAGGTATGACTCATCATCAGGTCCAGTGACATCACACAGTTGTGCACACACACTGCAGTGGCTTCCACCAAACAGCCTTGCACTACTAGCTCTAGTACCACCACCTCCTCCTCCCGTATAACCTCACTAGCTCTATTACCACTTCCTAGCTCTATTACCACCACCTCCTCCTCCCATACAACACTATTAGCTTTATTACCACCTACTAGCTCTATTACCACCTTGTCCCCTCATACAACACTACTAGCTCCATTACCACCAGCATCAACAATTCATTTGTGGAAATATAATTTTAGGGCTGATTTACCACAATGTACCCTGTGTAGTATTGTATCATGTGCTGTGTTGTCCCCTCTATGTGTGTGTGTGTGTGTGTGTGTGTGTATGTGTATGTGTGTGTATACCACCTTCTGCTTTGTCTGTGTGGTGCTGTGTTCACTCCAGAGGATGCCGTGTTAGTGTGTGTGTGTGTGTGTGTGTGTGTGTGTGTGTGTACCACCTCCTGCTCTGACTGTATGCTGTGTTGTCCACTGCAGAGGACGCCGTGTGTGGATTTCTCCTTCAACTCGCTGAGTGACCCAAAGTTCCGTTTCCATGACAGCAGCCTGGTGGAGGCTGTCAAGGGGGGCGGGGCTTGTGTGCAGGAGTTCTTCAGACTGCTGGCGCTGTGCCACACTGTTATGCCAGAGGAGAGGAACGAGGGTACACCTACACACACACACACACACACACACAAACACACACACACACACACACACACACACACACACACACACACACACACACACACACACACACACACACACACACACACACACACATACTCATACATATCTGTCCTGTTCTGGACTCTTCAGGAGAGCTGGTGTACCAGGCACAGTCACCTGACGAGGGTGCTCTGGTCACTGCCGCGCGGAACTTCGGATTTGTGTTCCGGGCCAGAACTCCCGAGACCATCACGCTGAATGAGATGGGCCACTCCGTCACATACCAGCTCCTCGCCTTCCTGGACTTCAGCAACGTCCGCAAGAGAATGAGTGTCATCGGTAAATTACCCTCCACTAATGTCCCTGACCAAAGACAAGAGGCTCCCTCGCACTGACTGTAAAAGCCTGCCATAGTTATGTATTAAATGGTTGTTTCAGACACACTAACATTACGTGAGTGTCTGAACTGAGATCTGCAGTGGGTTCGTTTTCATCACAATTTTGTTGTGTATCAGTTTCTTATTGCTTATTTGTTTGTTTATTATTGATTTATTGTATTTTGTTTGTGCTAACTGTGCTGTCTCTGAGCAAGGGGATGTCAAGCTTGTTATGGCGTGGCTTTCCTTCCATATCCCAATCAATAAGAATTGATCCCATGGCTGAGGCTGAGGCTGGGGCTGCCAGCGACACTTTAGCTGTAACAGCACTCTCTCTCTCTCTCTCTCTCTTTCTCTCTCTCTCTCTCTCTCTCTCTCTCTCTCTCTCTCTCTCTCTCTCTCTCTCTTTGTGTCCCACAGTAAGAAACCCAAAGGGTGAGATCAAGCTGTATTCCAAAGGAGCTGACACCATTGTGTTTGAGAGGCTGCACCCTTCTAACGAAGAACTCATGTATACTACCTCAGAACACCTCAATGTAAGAACTCATGTATACTACCTCAGAACACCTCAATGTGAGAACTCACTACCTCAGAACATCTCAATGTGAGAACTCATGTATACTACCTCAGAACACCTCAATGTGAGAACTCATGTATACTACCTCAGAACACCTCAATGTGAGAACTCACTACCTCAGAACACCTCAATGTGAGAACTCATACTACCTCAGAACACTTCAATGTGAGAACTCATGTATACTACCTCAGAACACCTCAATGTAAGAACTCATGTATACTACCTCAGAACACCTCAATGTGAGAACTCATACTACCTCAGAACACTTCAATGTGAGAACTCATATATACTACCTGTACCTCAGAACACCTCAATGTGAGCTTCACTCTATTCTTCCTCAGACTCACTCTTTACTCTGTGAGATGCGGATATTTGTCCTTGCCTAGACACATTGAACGATCGCCCAGTGAAGTAGGATTCAAACCAGGAGTGCGCTTTCCCTATGATCCCAATGGTTGAATAGTAGGATGTGGTGGCCGACTGTGTCAGAAGCCGCCCACAAGTCGAGCAAGATGAGAACCGAGGACTGAGCTGCTGCTCTGGCTGCCTTTAAGGCTTCTGTCACAGCCCAGATATCAAGGGGCTGGCGGACTACTGTCGGCCCACTGGGGGCAGATCTGCTCATCGGTTCTCTGGCGGCCATTCACGATTAATGGTTGCTGCTCTGTGGTTTATTTTGGCAAATTAATCAAACATGTATAATTTAACTAATTGACGTGGGAGAATGTCAGTGGTGGATTCGTTGTTTTTCAAAAAGAAGTGGACAAGAGGCATGATTTTCAATAACGCACACCTGCAGCTTCCTACACACCTGCAGCTTCCTGCACACTCTTTAGTCTGTTCCATTGTGTGTTTTGCGGATGCTAAGAAGCCTTGCCTCGTCTTTGAAGGATTTGACTCAGCAGGGCTCAATTCTACCAAGCACAATCCTCAACTTTTGAGAGACAGCCTCAGTGAGAGATGAATAAAGGAAGTGATTCGTCATTCACTGCAGGAAACTGAAGATATGCCCTAGGACTGCTGCATGTTGGGTTTCTCGTTGCGCCCTTAGACAGGGGATACAAAGAAGGACATAATAGCTATTAATTCAGTTTAGTCCACAAGTTTAGTCCAGGTCTTATTAATGCAGAGTGTTCCAAGTCTATAATCAATGTCTTTCTCTGTGCCATTGAAAGTAGCTGAAAAGTATGAGTTTCCTGCCATGAATAGTAAGCCTTTGTATATAGTAAGCTTTTGTACATAGTAAAGTCTTTGTGCTGTTTCTGCATCTTATGTGCCATGGAGGTGACAGAGGGAGCAGGATTACACCTTAAATTAGGACCGATGTTCTGCTCTAGGAATAGTCTGTGGTGTTCTGCTCTAGGAATAGTCTGTGTTGTTGCAGCTGAATGAAAAGTGAAATTGCACAGCTCTCTCTCTTTCTCTCTGCTGATTGATGCATCTGCCTGAGGGCCTAATCAGCCCTCATTCACCGTATCCAGCCAAACACATGTCCCTCTCAACCAGTCGTCCTCTCCATCAGTCCTGTGTGCACTCCTCTCCATCAGTCCTGTGTGCACTCCTCTCCATCAGTCCTGCGTGTACTACTCCTCTCCATCAGTCCTGTGTGTACTACTCCTCTCCATCAGTCCTGTGTGTACTACTCCTCTCCATCAGTCCTGTGTGTACTACTCCTCTCCATCAGTCCTGCGTGCACTCCTCTCCACCATACCTGCGTGTACTACTCCCCGTCTCTGTTTAAAGCAGATATGCGTCTGGACCAGTACAAAATAAACCATATACTTAATAAACGATATACTCTGGCTGCGGTGTCAGCCCCCCCCCCCCCCCCCCCCCCAACACAGGTAAAAATGGTTTCATGCTGTAACATTATCAACACTGTGCTGTGTGTTTGTCCCAGGAGTTTGCGGGCGAGGGCTTGCGGACGCTGGCGTTGGCTTACAAAGACCTGGAGGAGGACGCATTTGGGGAGTGGATGAAAAGGCTGCTGTACGCCAGCACAGTGTTGGAGAACCGGCAGGAGCTGCTCAACCAGCTCTATGAGGAGATAGAACAGGACATGATGGTGAGCACAACACAAACCACTCACTGCCTACTACTAACACCAACTACTCACACAAACTAATCACTGCCTACTACTAACACCAACTACTCACACAAACTAATCACTGCCTACTCACCCCAACTACTCACAGCCGACTCACAACCTACGACTCACAGTATTTCCCACAGAATTGAATTCTATTTGTGGTGGTAGGTTTGCAGAATTAACCTGAATGCAACAGTTTTTAACAAATTAGTGCAGTGTGGTTATGATTCTAACCAGATTTAAGCACAATTTAGTACAGCCAGGAAAATCATTGTGTGATGGTCAATGTTGATATTGTGGTGGGCCGCCACAAACAAGTCAATGTATGGGAAATACTGACTCACACTTACTACTCACTGCCTACTAGTCACATCCTACTACTCACACCAACTACTCACAGCGTACTCCTCATACCAACTACGCACATCCTACTCACACCAACCAATCACAGCCTACTATTTACAGCCTACTACTCAGTACAATTACTCACACTAACTACTCACAGCCTACTCTTCACACCAACTACTCACATCCTACAAGTCAAAGCCTACTATTCACACCAACTGCTACTCACCAACTACTCACCACCAACTACTCACACAAACTACTCACCGCCTACTACTCACGCCAACTACTCACATCAACCACTCACAGCTTACTACTCACACCAACTACTCACAGCCTACTCACCACTCACAGTCACACACACACACCACTAACTACTAACTACCCCCCGCTCACTGTCACACACTGCTAACTACTGTTTGAGTAAGAGCTTCTTCCTTCCTGCTGGCCAGCTGCTTGGTGCCACAGCCGTGGAGGACAAGCTGCAGGAGGGCGTCCCGGAGACCATAGCCTGCCTAAGCCTGGCCAACATCAAGATCTGGGTCCTCACCGGAGACAAACTCGGTAAGCAGGAGGGGGGAGGGTCCAGGACGGAATGATTACGTGCTGAGTTGTGCAAGGTTCTCTTATCTTAGGGAGTGACCGTATAAAAGATGTCTCAATCCTCAGTTGATGAATGAAACAGATTTTATTGCTGCTATATCACCCTGACCTTTAGTTGACAGCCATGAGTGTCAATAACATGTTTTTTTATACTTCTGTATTATTTCTTGGTTCCTGTTGTGGTTTCAGAGAAAGCCTTGTAGGCTGGATTCTCATGTGACATCTTTGTTTGTATCTCAACATCACTGAAAATGAAGACTACCCTCAATGAACTTCCGAGAATAAATAATGGTTGAATGAGTGAATGAATGAATTAATGAATGAATGAATGTTTGCATGTTTGCTTCTGTGGTTGCAGAGACAGCCATGAACATCGGTTACTCGTGCAACATGCTTCGGGACGACATGGATGAGGTGTTTATCATCTCAGGACACTCGTCTCTGGAGGTCGGGTGCGAGCTCAGGTAGGATGAGCCTAAAGCTAAAGGATTCAGAGATCTGATAAATATGTAAACATGGTAGACCTGATGAATATGAAAATATGTAACCATTATAGACCTGATAAATATGTAAATATGTGTAAACATGATAGACCTGATAAATATGTAAATATGTAAACACAATAGGCCAGTTGCTTCCTTGTCTGCTAAATAGCCATTTACATTAGTGTAAAAGCTGCTTGTCGCTGCTCATTGCTGCTTGGTGTTTGGTGTCGAGCCCTGATTGGCCTTAGAGGAGTTGTGTCGCGATGCCAACCTCCTCTGCCCTGCATTAGTGACGAGCTCTGCAGTGTGGCATTCTGCACATTAATTAAAACATAACAGACTTCCTGCTCTGTGAACTGTGGAGTGTTGCACTCCTGTGAGAGTGTGTTTGAGACATGCTCAAATACACTCTCCCAGGATGATACAGCTGTGGAATGCTATGGTGTGTGTGTTGGTGTGTCTGTTGATAGTGTTATCAGCTGTGGGTTGACTGACACCTCCGCCCTTCTGTCTGCCTGGTGGATGGAGTGCTTCTTTTCCACTTACGCATGTACAGTTAATGACCTCTCTGCCTTACTTGTGAAGCACTTTATGTCAACTCCTGTTGTTTTTAAATGTGTTACATAAATAAAGTTACTTGACTTGACTTGACTTGACTTGTGTGTTGACTGGCGCTCCCCTCTCTGTCTGCCTGGTGGTAGGAGGGCCAAGGAGCAGATCCTGGGGCCCAGCTGTGCCAAGCTCAGCGCCACCGGGAAGTCCTTCTCCTCCACCAGCGATTCTGTGTTTGAAGAAACCATTATTGCAGAGTACGGGTTAATCATTAACGGCCACAGTTTGGTAAGTCAAAAGTAATGATCATCATTACTTCCCCCCTGGAGTTGCTCCAGAGATCTGCAGTAATTTTCTCCATGCCTGAGGCTTTGGAGCAGGTCTCTGATGCTTCCTGAGTCTAGCCCTGAGGCTTTGGAGCAGGTCTCTTATGCTTCCTGAGTCTAGCCCTGAGGCTTTGGAGCAGGTCTCTGATGCTTCCTGAGTCCAGCTCTGAGGCTTTGAAGCAGGTCTCTTATGCTTCCTGAGTCCAGCCCTGAGGCTTTGAAGCAGGGCTCTGATGCTCCCTGGGGTGTAATGAGTGAACTCTCTGATTTAAGAACACAGAGGCATGTCCACTAAAAACTCCAGTACGTGGACATTTCTGTTTGTTCCTGTATGATGGTGAGCTGAGCCCAACATATCCCAACAGGGGTACACACCTGTGTGTAGGTACGGGTTGTCTGATTCTTCAAGGTCTGATTCACAGCTGTATCATCCAAGTTAATTAACTTACTTTATTTGTTCTGAGAGAAATGTGTCCTTTGCATTTTACCCATCTGGTTGCATTTAACCCAACCCACACACACACACACACACACAAACACACACACACACACCCACACACACACACACACACACACAAGGAGCACACACATACTCTCTCACCGTCTACATCCCCCCCCCCCAACTTGCCCCCCCCCCCCCAGGCCCAGGCTCTGGAAGTGGACCTGGAGCAGGTGCTACTGGACGTGGCGTGCCTGTGTAAGACGGTCATCTGCTGCAGGGTCACCCCCCTGCAGAAGGCTCAGGTGGTCGAGCTGGTCAAGCGGCACAAACGTGCCGTCACCCTCGCCATCGGGGATGGTGCCAACGACGTCAGCATGATCAAGAGTAAGAAAACGCTATACCTGTGTCACACCTACTATATTATACCTGTGTCACACCTACTGTATATCATACCTGTGTCATGTCTATTTCATACCTGTGTCATGTCCATTTCATACTAGTGTTATGTACATATTCCATATCATACCTGTGTCACACCTATATCATACCTGTCATGTCCATTTCACCTGTGTCATGTCGATGTGTCATGTACAGTTCATATCCCATATTATACCTGTGTCATGTGCATATCATACTAGTCATATCCGTATCCCATATCATATCACCTGTGCCATGTTGTCATGTAACATGTGTACATTTCATATCTGTAAACACTATCAAGGCCATATCCATATACAGTATAGGATGACACGATAGACCGAGACAGATGACCTACAGTAGTGACCGCGGCCAACCAGCAGATCCCCATTCAGACAGAGAACCAGCATTTCCCCATTCAGACAGAACCACTAGAGAACCAGCAGATCCCCATTCAGACAGAACCACTAGAGATTAGAGAACCAGCAGATCCCCATTCAAACAGAACCATACATTTATACATTAGCAGACACCGTTGTCCAAATACACATATGTCAACTACATTAGGCTACAAGGGATTACATTGTCGTGCCTTGCTCAAGTGGAACAGTGGAAGCCGAGAATTGAACCCACAACTTTTCAGGCTACTGCACGCTAGCCCAGCTCCTTAACCACTACACTACTGCTGCCCCGAACCTCTAGAGAATCAGCAGATCCCCATTCAGACAGAGCCACTAGAGAACCAGCAGATCCCCATTCAGACAGAACCACTGTCCTATCAGGAGTATCGCTGTTCAAAAAGAGCCAGTGGCAAACCAGTAGGGCAGTTTTTAACACAGATTCCTTCATAAGGCTAGAGACCTTGGCATCCGCAAAAGGGCATTTTCAAACTACCACCTCTGTTTCAGAGATTTTCTCATTAGCACAAAGACATTGTCAAACAAACACAGCTCTGATTCAAACAGAGATGATCCCCTCAGCACAAATGAGGAACCAGTGCCCCCTGGGGCTAGATGCTGCTTATTACACCCTGAGGGCAGAGAACTCCAGGCACCACCTTTCGATTAAGCGTTTAATGGTGCAAGTCCTCCCCCACTGAGAACTGAGAAATGAGCTTGTAAATTGATGAGTCCTGCTGTCAGTGTAACTTCATTCCCTGCCATAGGCATTGTGAGCTGAGATTGGGTATGAGTGAGACTCTCTAAATTGTGAAGATGACACACACGTCCTTCTGCTGTGCAGGCTGTTGTCTCACTTAAGGAAAATGCCAGATACATTTGATCTGAAGAAAAATCACAGATTCAACAGTGTCAGCATCAGCAGTGACAGTGTCTACATTTGATGCTAGATTTACCGGTAGTTAGTCTAACTCCAGCCTTTGCTTTACCTGTGAATTTGTACCCCTCCATGTCTGTGTGTTGTGTTCTCTTACCCCTCCATGTCTGTGTGATGTGTTCTCTTACCCCTCCATGTCTGTATGTTGTGTTCTCTTACCCTTACCCCTCCATGTCTGTATTTTGTGTTCTCTTACCCCTCAGCGGCTCACATTGGCGTTGGCATTAGCGGTCAGGAGGGTATGCAGGCGGTGTTGGCGTCCGACTACTCCTTCGGTCAGTTCCGCTACCTGCAGCGGCTCCTCCTGGTCCATGGTCGCTGGTCCTACCACCGCATGTGCAAGTTCCTCTGCTATTTCTTCTACAAGAACTTCGCCTTCACGCTCGTCCACTTTTGGTTCGGGTTCCTCTGCGGCTTCTCTGCGCAGGTGACACATACGAGAGTTATAGAAACTATCCAAGCTACCTATAGATATGACTTAATCACATGAGAGAGTGTTCTAGATATTACCCAAACTAGGACAGAATGCTCTATTTTGTAGGGACCAGCCTGCATTGTGTGTAAACTGGCCTTGTATTGTTCTGTCTGTGTGCTGTGTGCTCATGTTGTGATGTGTGTGTTTGTGTGTATGTGTTGCTGTGTGTGTATTGTGTGTTTGTGTGTGTGTTGTGCTGTGTGTATGTGTGTGTGTGTGTGTGTTGTGTGCTCATGTTGTGATGTATGTGTTTGTGTGTGTGTGTTGTGCTGTGTGTGTGTTGTGTGCTCATGTTGTGATGTGTGTGTGTTGTGTTGTGTGTGTGCTAATGTTGTGATGTGTGTGTGTTGTGTTGTGTGTGTGCTAATGTTGTGATGTGTGTGTTTGTGTGTGTGTTGTGATGTGTGTGTTGCGATGTGTTTTTGTGTGTTGTGCTGTGTGTGTATTGTGTGCTCATGTTGTGATGTGTGTGTTTGTGTGTGTGTTGTGCTGTGTGTGTGTTTGTGTGTGTGTTGTGCTGTGTGTGTATTGTGTGCTGATCTTGTGATGTGTGTGTGTGTGTGGCTCTGTTCTTTGCCAGACGGTGTATGACCAGTGGTTCATCACGCTCTACAACATCGTGTACACGTCTCTGCCGGTGCTCGCCATGGGCCTGTTCGACCAGGTACACCTGAGACCTGCCAGCCTCAGCCAGACACAGTCACTGCAGAACTAATGTTACCTGTCAGACACAGCCACCAGCGGTACTAATGTTATAGATACAGCCACCAGCAGAACTAATGTTATTGATACAGCCACTAGCAGAACTAATGTTATAGATACAGCCACTAGCAGAACTAATATTATAGATACAGCCACCAGCAGAACTAATGTTATAGATACAGCCACCAGCAGAACTAATGTTATAGATACAGCCACTAGCAGAACTAATGTTATAGATACAGCCACCAGCAGAACTAATGTTATAGCTACAGCCACTAGCAGAACTAATGTTATAGATACAGCCACCAGCAGAACTAATGTTATAGATACAGCCACCAGCAGAACTAATGTTATAGATACAGCCACTAGCAGAACTAATGTTACAGATACAGTCACCAGCAGAACTAATGCCCCCTTACCACATTAAACTCCTAGGGAGCTCTCAGCAGAATCATTGCTTTAAGCTTTCACCTGCGGTTGCTAGTTACTAGTATCCCAGCTTGGTTATATGAAACACTTTGTGCTTAGAGGGAGCTGAGGATCATAATGGAGACTAGAAAGACACCTGTGATGTGAACACACCTACACACCTGTGATGTGAACACTGTAGTTTACTCAGTGTGTTTCTCTGTCCTCCTCTGCTCCCGGTGCCTGTGTGCCCACGATGCCCCCTGTGTGCCCAGGATGTGAACGAGCAGTTCAGCCTGCGCTACCCATCACTGTACCGGCCCGGCCAGCTCAACCTGCTCTTCAACAAGCGCAAGTTCTTCACCTGCATGCTGCACGGCGTCTTCACCTCCTTCGTTCTCTTCTTCCTGCCCTACTGCCTCTGCCTCTCCGCCATCCGCGACGATGGCTCGCACGTATCAGACCAGCAGGCCTTTGCCGTCACCATAGCAACCTCCCTGGTCATTGTGGTCAGCGTGCAGGTGAGAGTATCCCCACACAGATGAGCTGAAGGGTGTGTGTGTGTGTGTGTGTGTGTGTGTGTGTGTGTGTGTGTGTGTGTGAGAGTGTATCATCTCTCATTCCTCTATGACTGTTCTTGTGTGGTAACATCCATTTTAATATTCCTTCTTGTCCATTGTGACTGTTCCTCAGATTGGCCTGGACACTAACTACTGGACGGCGGTGAACCACTTCTTTGTGTGGGGGAGTGTGGCCATGTACTTCGCCATTCTGTTCGCCATGCACAGCGATGGCCTCTTCAGTATATTTCCCAGTCAGTTCCCATACGTTGGTACGTACTCAGACCTCTAGCGCATTTATATAGTGTATTACATATGTATACCTACGTATTACAAGTATAAGCATAAGTATATATAAGTATATATACTCTTTTGATCCCGTGAGGGAAATTTGGTCTCTGCATTTATCCCAATCCATGAATTAGTGAAACACACTCAGCACACAGTGAACACACAGTGAGGTGAAGCACACACTAATCCCGATGCAGTGAGCTGCCTGCTACAGCGGCGCTCGGGGTGTGTGTGAGGGGTTAGGTGCCTTGCTCAAGGGCACTTCAGCCATTCCTACTGGTCGGGGTTCGAACCGGCAACCATCCGGTTACAAGTCCAAAGCCCTAACCAGTAGGCCACGAACAAGTGTACAGTGCATTTTAACTGTATGTTGTAGTTTTTACTGTTTGATTTTTATGTTTGCTTGACATAATGTGTAATGACTGGTAGGATATATGGAGCTAAAAGTGTATGCATTTGTGTGTGGGTATGCATGTGTGTGTTTTCGTGTGTGTGTATATGTGTGCGTGCATATGTGTGTGTGTGTGTGTGTGTGTGTGTGTGTGTGTGTATGTGTGCGTGTGTTTGTGTGGGTGAATGCACGTGTGTGTTTTCTTGTGTGTGTGGACGTGTGCGTGTACATGGGTGTATGTGTGTGTTTGTCAGGAACGGCCCGTAATGCCCTGACACAGAAGAGTGTGTGGTTGGTCATCTTGCTGACCACGGTGGTGTGCATCATGCCCATGCTGGCTGTGCGCTTCCTCAAGAAAGATCTCCACCCCTCCCTCGCAAACAAGGTCAGAACAAACTCCCACACAACATTCATCTAGATTCGTCTAGATGAGCCTGTATGTCTATATGAGTGTTGTTTATGTGTCTGAGTGTATGTATGTGGATCCGAGTGTGCGTGAAACTGTGTGTTCTCTGAGTGAGTATGTTGTCTTTGTGAATCTGTGTGAATAAGTTTTCTGTGTGTGTCCTGTGTGTCAGTTTGTGTGTTGTTTATGTGAAGCTGTGTGTGTCAGTGTGTGGGTTTGTTTTTGTGGGGAGCTGTGTGTGCGTCAGTGTGTGTGTGTTGTTTATATGAAGCTGTGTGTGTTTTATCTCTGTGAATGAGTGTGCTCCGTACCAGAATGTGGGAAGTTGTGTGTTATCTTTGTGATTGTTTTGTCTGTGTGGATCTGAACTGTGTGTTGATTTGAGCCTGTGTTTGTGTGTGTGTGTGTGTGTGTGTGTGTGTGTGTGTGTGTGTGTGCACAGGTGCGCTTGCTGCAGAGAGCCAGCAGGAAGCAGCGTCCCCAGGAGCAGAGTCTGCGACGTGCCCGGAGGACTAGCTCACGGCGCTCGGCTTACGCCTTCGCCCACCAGCAGGGCTACGGCGAGCTCATCACCTCCGGACGCAACATGAAGCTCACAGTCTCCGCCCACAGCTCCGCCCCCACCGACAAGAGCAGCAGCTGGATCGGCTCCATCCTCGGGAAGAGGGGCGGCGTGGAGGAGGAGACGGGCAGCGAGGGGCCCGCTAGAGACCCCACAGATGGTATCGGGGCCCCTGGACGAGTGGCTAGAGACCCCACAGATGGTATTGGGGCCCCTGGACGAGTGGCTAGAGACCCCACAGATGGTATCGGGGCCCCTGGAGGAGTGGCTAGAGACCCCACAGATGGTATCGGGGCCCCTGGAGGAGTGGCTAGAGACCCCACAGATGGTATCGGGGCCCCTGGAGGAGTGGCTAGAGACCCCACAGATGGTATCGGGGCCCCTGGACGAGTGGCTGGGGACTCCAAAGGGGGTATCAGGGCCCCTGGACGAGTGGCTAGAGACCCCACAGAGGAGGCTGAGGAGGGTCCTGTGACAGAGATCGTAACCTGATGACCAGAGACAGACACCACAGCACACTTAAACACACACACACACACACACACACACACGCACACCAGCTGACACCACATACAAACACATACACCAGCTGACTCAAGCTGTGTGAGGAGGCGGTGTGTGAAGCCTCTCAGAATGTACCTCCGTCCCAAACACACACCTCACACACCACACCGCCCCGCACAACACTGCACAGCACAACACAACACAATAAAGCACAGCAAAAGGGACTGCCCCTCAGCACACAGACATCAAAGCATTATCTTTCTTATGAACGTCTACATATCAGATCATATCTTCCGTCAGTTCAGTGGCTTACCTGCAGGAGATTTTTAAAATCTTTTATATTACAATAAATCTCCAGATTACTCTGTAATAGTGTTACATGAGCTTGCATTATGGATGTGCTGGCCTGTTCTGTGATAATTTTCCAGAATATAAAGGTGAAGTGAAAGTATAAGTAATAAATAAAAGTAATAAAAGTATAGTGAAAAGATGAGAGAGACAGTCTGCATGAGAAGAGACGAGTGGCCTTCCTGCTTATAGTACGCACTGGGAAGAGACAAGTGGCCTTCCTGCTTATAGTACGCGGTGGGAAGAGTCAAGTGGCCTTCCTGCTTATAGCATTTATAGTACGCACTGGGAAGAGTCAAGTGGCCTTCCTGCTTATAGCATTTATAGTACGCACTGGGAAGAGACAAGTGGCCTTCCTGCTTATAGTACGCACTGGGAAGAGACAAGTGGCCTTCCTGCTTATAGTACGCACTGGGAAGAGACAAGTGGCCTTCCTGCTTATAGTACGCACTGGGAAGAGACAAGTGGCCTTCCTGCTTATAGTACGCACTGGGAAGTGACGAGTTGTTCCCGTCACAAGCGAACCTCAGACCATCTCTCTGCTCTCTGAGGCATGAGTGCTTTACAAGGCCACCATCTCAGCACAAGCACATATACAATATATATTTGAAGAAGTATGTCATCAACAGAAATATACACAAATACTTTTTTCCCAAATGGATACATTTCAGTGCATGTAATGTAGCCTTGTGGGTAAGGATAGTATAACTGTCTGTAACTGATTCAATTAACGTTACCTCAGCCAACTAAACGATGGTCTGCGACTGTATACATGATTGTAGGGGACGAAGGTTTCTGGAGCGAACAACTGTGTGCCTTTCACATCGCCCAGAGAACCACATATGCACTGACACTGCATCTCCCAGAGAACCACATACGCACTGACAATACTCTGACAGAGAACCACATACACACTGACACTACATCTCCCAGAGAACCACATACGCACTGACATTACATCTCCCAGAGAACCACATACGCACTGACACTACTCTGACAGAGAACCACATACACACTGACACTACATCTTCCAGAGAACCACATACGCACTGACACTACATCTCCCAGAGAACCACATACGCACTGACAATACTCTGACAGAGAACCACATACACACTGACACTACATCTCCCAGAGAACCACATACGCACTGACACTACATCTCCCAGAGAACCACATACGCACTGACATTACATCTCCCAGAGAACCACATACGCACTGACACTACTCTGACAGAGAACCACATACACAGACACTACATCTCCCAGAGAACCACATACGCACTGACACTACATCTCCCAGAGAACCACATACGCACTGACACTACTCTGACAGAGAGACGGGGTGCCCAGAAGCATTTACTCCATATGATCCGTATGAGATGCGAGTTACGCAGTTATCGGCCTAATCCCAAAGTGAGCCCTGAGGACTAAGGACTAAAGACTCACAGACTTAATCGATCTCAGGTGAGTGAGTGTGTGAGGCCACATGGGCTCAGATATAAATGGGATTGGGACAGCACTTCACAAGATCACATGTACCTTGGCGATGTTTAATAACAAAGCTGTTGCTGACTGTTGCACCATGCACGTGTGCCGTGCTGTTGTTTACCTTTGTAATTTCCGGATTTCCATATGGTCTCCACGCTAAACGTCACAACGCTTTGATCTGTGGGTAATTCCCTT
The DNA here is from genome assembly GCF_046254945.1 of Alosa pseudoharengus. Taxonomy (NCBI): domain Eukaryota; kingdom Metazoa; phylum Chordata; class Actinopteri; order Clupeiformes; family Clupeidae; genus Alosa; species Alosa pseudoharengus. Next base: position 24,807,863 of record NW_027468565.1, on the reverse strand, counting down.
TGGTGAAGTCTGCACCGATGCACTCACAGGAAGGGCTCGGTAAGTGTGTGCTCAAACCCTCACACCTTTTGAAATGTGACATTGGGACAGCCCTTAGCTACTAATTTTGCGAGAATACGCAGCAAAGTCTGTGAGTCCGGACTTTGGGATTGGGCCATCATGTTCCATGCATGCTGCCAATGTTTAATTTTTGACATATATGTATGAAACACTGACTTATTTGTTGTTTTATTTATCTGCATGGACTTTTATACAAAATGTTGTGCTTTTTTATATTATAATGAAATTTTAATTAAATGTGACTTTTTTTAGTGAAGATTTTCCTTTGATGATTACTGTTTTTATTCTGATACACATGTCTATAAATGTAAATGATTTGTAAACTTGCTGAATTCACAAGTTGAAAATAAAATGTTTTTCTATGTATTTCATGTTGACTGTCAAGTGTTATTGTACAGTGGTTCAAGGAGGAGACAAATCTAGACACAGTAACTTTGATCTCATCTCCTGTGGTGCTATAGCAACAACGCTCACATGCCAACCATACAGCTGTTATACAGAGTGGAAAATACCGTGTGGACAAGAAAGAAGCATTTCCATATTTAGTTGGTGATGGTAGTTTGCATCTTTTCTTTATTTTCTTTTCCCTGTTCTTTCCCAGAGGGCAGATAAATCTGACCAGTGTTCTGGGCCTGAGAAGACTACAGGGCTGGTCCATGGCCTCTGCCTCGGCTGGAGAACAGGAGGACCCTCTCACTTTCCCTCCGTATAAATAGCTGCCCCCCCTCCTGGCTTGGTGACAAACAGACTGTGCTTCTCCAGGGCCGCGAGGCGGGCGTCGGGCAGATAATATTTCTCCCTCACAGTGCAGAGAAAAGAGTCAATCTTTTCAGCCGGTACCATGGAAACAGAGCATCCTCCCCAGCCTGCTCCAGTTAACCTGGACCCCACAGCTCCTGCTTGCCTGGAGGGAGACAGGAAAGAGAAAGCTTAACGGTGAGCAACAGGCATGCCAACTGACCACACTCATTTAAATATACACGCTTCTCTTCAGGAGAGGTTCTCGAGACTCGTTTTAATGTGCTCAGTTATATTCTCATGCAAGCTAGTTGCAAGTTTTGAAAACCCCACGACATTGTATTGTAAAATTCCTATCAGACCCAATCTGAATTCTTTATTATGGGCAGATTAGTGCGCTCAGACAGACTTCATGGCAGGTGCAGATATTCACAGAGGTGTGTTTTCACACACAGGTATGTATTCACAAACACACTTGTGTGCTCACAAATAAACAATATGGCAGAAAGAGGTGTGTGTGTGCGTGTGTATAAATGTGCATATGTGTGTGTTTGTATACTCACAGAAGTGTGTATGTGTGTGTGTGTGTGTGTGTGTGTACTCACAGACAGACATGTGTGGGGACAGTGACCCTTGTAATATAATTGACAAATGTAAGTGCCATTGGGTAAAAGTGTCTGCTAAATGAATAAATGTAAATGTGTGTGTGTACTCACAGGCAGATGTCCACCAGCTGGTCGAGCTGCGTGCAGCTGCATTCGTACAGGTCCCTGCAGCTCTGATGGCTCTGGTTCATCAACTGACCCAGCTGGACCACAGCATCCGTGGGAGCCGAGTCACACACACTCTTAAAGCGCAGCACTCGCGCCGCCTCCCCGTATACATGCTTCGCCCGCTGGTACAGCTTAAACTGGGGCACTGAGGACAAGAAAGAAAGAAAGAAAGAAAGAAAGAAAAAAAGAAAGGGAGGGGGGAGAATGAGGATGTGTGTGTGATGAGGATGTGTATTGAGAATGTACCCACCTTGTTGTGTATTGGCGCTGAGGATGTATCCACCTTGCTGTGTGTTGGCGCTAAGGATGTACCCACCTCGCTGTGTATTAGCGCTGAGGATGAACCCACCTCGCTGTGTATTGGCGCTGAGGATGTACTCACCTTGCTGTGTGTTGGCGCTGAGGATGTTGTCGCTGAGCTGCTGGGCGGTGATGCCCAGGAGGCGGATCACCTCCTCCCTGGTGTAGGGCTCTGGGTGCAGCACCTCCTCCACACGGCCCAGCGCCTCCTCCAGGCTCAGCCCCAGCTGCTCCTGCAACTCCGCCAGCTTCTGCACGCGCTCCCACTCCAGGCCCCCCGCTTTCGCCAGCACCTGGAGGACAACACAGCACACACACATACACCACATGGAGTGTTACACACACACCACTCCCTTGTCACATGGAGAATAACACACACACCACTTTATCACACGGAGTATAACACACACACACCACTTTATCACACGGAGTATAACACACACACACCACTTTATCCACTTTATCACACGGAGTATAACACACACACACCACTTTATCACACAGAGTATAACACACACACACACACACACACCACTTTATCACACAGAGTATAACACACACACCACTTTATCACAGAGTATAACACACCACTCCCATATCACACAGAATATAACACACCACTTTATCACAGAGTATAACACACCACTCCCATATCACACAGAATATAACACACCACTTTATCACATGGAGTAATAACACGCACAACTCCCATATCACATAGAGTATAACACACACCAATTTATCACACAGAGTATAACACATACCACTCCCATATCACACAGATATAACACACATACCACTCCTTTATCACATGGAGTATAACACACACACCACACAGATATAACACACATCTACTCCATAAAATAGAGGTGTAATATGTGTAGTATATGTATGTAACACATTAGAGCCTACTCTGCCATTTGGTGCTCAATAGGGTGAATCTGCTACATGGAATATTAGCTTAATGGCAACATTTTGACATACTAAAACCTGAATTAAATTTCAGTCAGTCCAACAAACCTGTCATGAGGCCAGAAGAACATTTACTGTACACTAAAATAGTGTATTGAAAAAAAATAAAAACAATAATTTAGGGCCTTTAATCACATTGTACCCAACCCAACCCAAATGAGCTACTTCTGAGTGGATTTTAGAGAGGTGTACCTTGTACCCATTATAGAGAAACAGTGAGAGACCACACATACCCAAAAAGCCATTTGGATGGGTGCAGTGCAGGATCTAAAGCATATTAGTATACACAAGAGTTGATCCGCACACCAGGAAGCTCCCATTAAATTGTTACTTTTGGAGCCCCACTGTTTGGAGTAACTTGTCCTCAACCCAACCCAAGCGAGCTGACCTCTGAGTGGATTGTAGAGAGGTGTACCTGGTACCCCACCCAACCCAAACGAGCTGACCTCTGAGTGGATTGTAGAGAGGTGTACCTGGTACCCCACCCAACCCAAACGAGCTGACCTCTGACCTTGGCTGCTATCCGGCACTCCACCACCCTGATGTTGAAATGAGACGAGGCCGCCTTGTTCATCTCCACACAGCAGTTGGCGATCACAAACACGGCTCCGTCAGGAAGCTGCACGTCTGTGGCCCGCAGCGGGTTGAACTCAATCAGTTTGGCCTGGACACACGGACAACATGATAATCAACAACGACCCACACGGGCCGGCCAGCACTGAACCCATCGTCACCTGCAGCAGAGTTGAGATGAGAAGGCCTACCGTTCCCTCCTCGGCCAGGAAAGAGATGGACTGGTCCATGCCCCCGCCCTCTGTGCCAATATAGCGCTCACACTTGGCACACACCTCTGCCAACTCCACCTGCAGGACAGAGCACAGGGCAATCTCCAGTTAAACGTTAGCCTCTGCGCCACAGCTAGAGGTCAAGCGCGTGCTCTTGTTCAGAGACTCGTTCAACCCCAGCAGCACACTTCTACAGGTGTTTCTAGAGTTACTTCAGAGCTGAGGTACTTTTGAGCGAGCCTGGCGGTTGGCCTCCATAGTGACGAGCCCAGCACAGCAGACCAGCGCGCTGGAGCTGGAGAGCCCTGAGCTTGCAGGGATGGTCCCGTCCACCACGCACCGCATCCCCGCCAGCGGAGACACGCCGAGATGCTCCTGAGGGGGGAGGGGCAGTCAACGGTCAGCGTCACAGCAGAGAAGGAAACGCAGGAGGAAATCATCTAACTGAATAATGGTGTCTGCACTGTGAACTACCTAACCAGCACAAACCTGAATCCCCTTCACTCCACATAGAAAGTAATATTGCCACTGAGGGTTGTCTCGGTCAATGGCAATGCTGTCAGATGATACAGTGAAGTCCCTGCAAAGACACCAAGCATATAGTAAGGATTCAACACTGCCATCTTCTGTTTGACAGAAGAGTAACACATACTTTCACAGAATGATGTAATTAAAGAGAAGGCTCATAAGATGACTGCAGAACACATTATTCAAATATCTTACTGGTATTTTTCATTGGTGTTGGCCAGCTGAATTGTTTGAGAGTTATTCACTGAGACCGCAGCCAGGATGTTCTGCTCAATAGCCATAGGGAGCACAGCATAACCACAGTAGTCAATGTGTTCTCCTGGACGGGGGACAGGTTCACCGCTTTAAAACTGGAGCCACACCATCCCAACGAACTGCACTGAATAATGTACAAGAACTGAAAATCTGATTGCTTACCTATTAAGTTTACCCGTCCAGGTGCACATGCATAGAAGAGTACGGGTTCCCCATACTTTTCCTGAAAAGCCTCCTTGAGTCGCTGCAGCCTGTTGGTCAGCGTGGCAAGGAAACACCATCACCCAAAAGAACGATAATGGCCTAATTTAAGCTGACAGGCTTTTAAAAAACTATGAGACTGTTATTCATTTATAAACTCACCTTTCATTCCTAGAGAGTTGCACTTTCAGCTTGGGCGGGTGAGATGTCATATCTTTTCTCGTGTGAAGATGCGACTAAATCAAATCTGAGACTAAATCAACTGAAACTAGCGCAATCCCTGCAATAATGCCGTGTCCTTCATATAGTCAGCTGACTGTCATACCTCTGTTCAGCTGTTTTTTTTTTCAAATACACGGAAGAGGATCTGCTCAGAGTCTGCAACAATCTTTTCCTCCTCGCCAAGTAACTTACAGAAGGTTTTTGTAGCGCAAAGAATGCTGGGAGTTATTTAGGCTCCATACTGTGGTCAAGATGTCTGACATGGAGGATGATTTCATGTGCGATGATGAAGAGGACTATGACCTGGTACGTTTAGTTTCTTGCATTCCAAACACTACACAGAGAGTCGCTATGTTACTTTGTGTGCAGACGTTTAAATGCAAGGCATTATTTTGCCGTATATAATCAGTACCATGGACGGGCTTGCAACCGTAGCTCTCAGCTTCGAGGCCGTGAATGGTTCACTTGTTAGCACAGCAAGCTAAGCGGCTAACGTAGTGCGAAGCTAATGCTAGCATAATAGCTTTGGTGATACAACAGTTGCTTGTCCTGGCAAATACAATCTGATGACAACATGTCTTAGAGGTGATTTAAAGACAAATGTGCTATAATATGACGTCGTAAGTGTTTAGAGATACCTTGTACGCCCTGAAGATCGCGCAATGATGTAAGCTATTGTCTTTGACCATGCTATGTCACTGGCAAGCTAAACAGCTATCGTAGCAATCGGTTTACAGTCATTCCACCGGTATAGCAACATAAGCTAAGTTCTGTCACTGAAACTTCAGGAAATGCTTTACCAAACTACACGTTAGAACTAGGGGTTGCTTTTGAGACGAGGCACTGTGTGCATCGTTCATCTTATAATCTGTTGTGTCCAGTCAGCTAGAATTATCTAAGTTAAGCATTTTTGTTATTGAAACTGTGAAATAGCTGCCTCAGATAGCCATAACATAACGTCAAAGCTTGCTAGCTACTCCCCTAGCTAACCAGAGTTTGGTCAGATAGCCTACTGTAGTTTGAGCATTTCCACTAGAGGCGCTTGCGAGAGGAGACAGGAATCCCATTTCTCCGTAGTTCAGTCTTGACATAATACAGGCTAAACGTTCAGTAGCTCACAGGGCACTGCTCTTGTGTTGTGCTACACTGACCTCTGAACTAGGTTACTACGTCAACGTGTTTATATTTTAGGGGCTTCATCATTGTCCTTGTTTGTTTTGTTCATGTTGTTTACATCCTGTCATTTAAGGAATACTCAGAAGACAGCAACTCCGAGCCCAACGTGGACTTGGAAAACCAGTACTACAATTCCAAAGCGCTGAAAGAAGACGATCCGAAAGCAGCCCTCAGCAGCTTTCAGAAGGTTCAGCTCTTAAGTTTACATTACATGATTTATCAATGCCTCCCTCTAACTGTGCAGGCCAGCTCTTCTTACAGACCTGAGACCTCTTAAGTGTAGTGGTTTATGTTATGGTGAATGCAAATAATAATCTGCCAAGTGGTGATGGAATGGACTCTTTGACTTTAAAGCTTGATGTGTTATGTTACTGTTTCCTGTACTGATGGTGTTCTGCATGTCTTTGTCCATCAGGTGCTTGAACTTGAGGGTGAGAAGGGTGAATGGGGATTCAAAGCACTGAAACAGATGATCAAGATAAATTTTAAGCTGGTAAGTGCACACACAACTGTGCAGATACATCTCAGAGGTGTTGCTTGTGGTGAAACCCTGGTGCTGTTTCGTTACATGTTGCTCTAAGTGGCGATTCACATCAGAGACGTTTTTGAAGAGTCTGTCATTGTTTATTGTTAGCGATAGAATTCCATTTGAATCAGTGTATCTCTTTACACAGCCAGCGCTTTGTGTGCGAATTACGGCCATTAAAACTTAAGTAGAGGAAAGTGTATTGTTACGTCTATTTTCAGAGCGTATGTGAAGCGTATGGATAAACACATCGTTGTGCTACGTGAAACGGAGGCAGCATAAATGGATTAATTTACGTTTCACTCTTGCTTACTTCTTGCTTGCTTGTTATAACAGCACACCTGAGAGTACATTTTCATCTTAGTTGTTCTCTTTCTTTTCACAGACTAACTTCCCTGAAATGATGAATCGATACAAGCAGCTCCTGACATATATTCGCAGTGCCGTCACCAGGAACTACTCAGAGAAATCCATAAACTCCATATTGGATTATATCTCCACTTCTAAACAAGTAAGTATGGACATGAAAAACATGTTGAGGAAATAAAGCCGATACATGTACATCCATTGTCAAAGATGGGCATAAATAATGGCGTCATTTACAATCTTCTCGGTCTGTCTTCACAGATGGATCTGCTCCAGGAGTTTTATGAAACAACATTGGAAGCACTGAAGGATGCCAAAAATGACAGGCTTTGGTTTAAAACCAACACAAAGGTATTGAAGCAAGTGTGCTTGAATATAACAGCTGCTATCTATTTATATTGTAACATTCATATAATTTCTCAGTTATGTCATCCATTTCTCAGTTATGTCAAATGTCCTGTGCTTTTCTGTCTTTTTAGCTGGGAAAGTTGTATTTGGAGAGGGAGGAATTCGGCAAACTCCAGAAAATTCTCAGGCAGCTGCACCAGTCATGTCAGGTAAAAGAGCAAGCCTGGTGTTCAAACATGTCACGCAACATCTGAAGGCTGTCTCGTACCCTGCACTTCTGTTGTGTCTCTTGTAATGTGTGGACTAGGGTTGGGCCGATGGACGATGTCATCGCCCATTGTGATGGTTGACCGATATCACTATGGAAAGCAACCATCATGATGCCACACCCCCACAAGCCATACACACACTAATTCTATAGACCCTGATTTAACATAGGCAAAAACATAAAAACGTTTCCCTGTAAAAGAAATTGAGCCTAGAACTGATGCATATGCAGTGTAGGTGACTTAGCTTGTTTACTTTAAAGACTGTTAGCCAGATAGTGCAAAAATGAAACTACCGTCTTATTCAGATAATTCCTGATTGTGACATTGTTATTGTGTTTTGTTTTCCTCGCACTGTACATTGAACTTAAAGAAGCCCTATGCAAGTCTGGTTATTCCTTCGCTGTTTCTGGGTTTTCGCCTGATTTGGGCTCGCATTTTTCACGACATAGCTCCCCCCGCAGCTTCGGTAGCAAGTGACTGCTACGCTAAACCCCCACTAGCTAGCGAGCTAGCCATCAAGAAACCAAGCTAAACATATACAGGGCTCACAATAAAACGGTCGAGCCAACACATTGTTCAAGAGACTATCAAACCACATTACAAAAACGAAGTTCACCCAAGGGTAGGCTACTTACAATTTCAACAGCAACAAAGCCAAGTCGGAGTCCGTTTTGCAGTCTTCTTAGAAACTACAATCTGACTACATTTTCGAGGCCTTTCGCCGAGTTACATCCGGATTTCTTCGGTCCGGGACCAGAAAATTGCATATTCGTTTTTTCTGCGGAGAAGCACTAGGGGGAGACGAAGCACCCACCAAACGACCCAAAAAGTGTTGTAGAACCATCAGAACGACTCTCAACCTGCATTTTTGCTAAAATTGTTGCATAGGGCTTCTTTAAAATATTTAATGTTTTAGCGAAAATAGTTCTAATGAATTATTGTTATTGTTACAACTAGAGGAAATTCTGGCTGATTGTCACATAGCTCTAATATTTTTCAGAGGCTACAGCACTGAAGCGCAAATTCACTATTCTCCACCATGTTACGAAACCATTTCTTTCGTTAGATGTATAGGATTAGAAGACCTCCGTTTTACACTGTGCCTTGTATTTCGTGCTTTTGGCACCCAGACAGCAGCGGAATGGATATGGGGATTTGTTATTTGTAAAAGTTGTTTGCTGCGCCGGTGCGCCCGATACTGCTTCCAGTAACCTGTCCTGGACTGTGCAATCTACCCTTACTTTCATTTTCCGCTGCCCCTGCTCATAATCGGCATGCCTGGTAATAACGTGGTATGAGATGCGTTGCTTATGAGGTAGAGACCACTGAAGATCTTAGATGAGTGACTGGCTGCGATAGTAGGCTAGTAGTAGTAGGCTAGCTTTTTTGCTAGGCCCAGTGAAAGCAGGCAATGTGGAATATTCTGCCCCCCCACCCCCTCCAGAGTGTGGACATTTGATGTGTTATTAGCAGATAAGCGGATATAAGAACTTGAGACCAGTTTTGCTGCCTGATGTCGACAGCATGTTGTACTCAGCCTGTTGTGTGTGTTCTTTTGTGAGGTTTTAGACTGATGATGCTGTGTGTGTGTGTGTGTGTGTGTGTGTGTGTGTGTGTGTGTGTGTGTGTGTGTGTGTGTGTGTGTGTGTGTGTGTGTGTGTGTGTGTGTGTGTGTGTGTGTGTGTGTGTGTGTGTGTGTGTGTGTGTGTGTGTGTGTGTGTGTGTGTGTGTGTGTGTGTGTGTGTGTGTGTGTGTGTGTGTGTGTGTGTGTGTGTGCGCGCGCGCGCGCACGCGCTTTGGTAAGGTTTTAGACTGGTGCTGCTGTGAGGTTTTAGACTGATTCTGTGCTCAGCCGTGTGTATGTGTGCTGTTTTATGGTTTTAGATGATGCTGTGTTTGTGTGCTGTGTTTGAGGTTTTAGACTGATGACACGCCCCTCCCCTCTGTGCACAGGCCACTCAAGCAGTTTTGGGGTGTGTGTGTGTGTGTGTGTGTGTGTGTGTGAGCACGCACGTGGATTTGGTTCACTGGTAGCATCATGAACCACGCCAAAATTGTAAAGAGTGCATTCTCTGTTAAGTTTGGTGCTATCAGCATCAATTGAGGTGACCAAACTTCAGAGAAGTTATGGCAAGTTGGGTATTTATACGTTAGAACACACCTGTTTTTTTATTTTATTAGCACGCTATAACGTTACAGCTGGTCAATTACTTCTAGTAGTGCAAGTGGATAACATTAGACAAACGTAAACGTTACTATCAGATCATCACTGGTTTGTTTGCTCCTTCAGTCCCAATAGATTAGTATTAGTATAAAAGTATTTTCCAAGACCCAGGGGAGAAAATATTGGTTACATTTAGAGTTGCAAACTAACAAGCCGACCAGCATGATTAACTTTCATATTAGCTATCCAGCTATTAACCAGTGGTTTCAACCAGTGCTGCTGTGGCAGCTGAAGCAGAGAGCCAAGAAAAGATAACTAATGAAAAGATGTAGGAGAGGAGAAAGAGAAAAGCTGCTAATATGCTGCGACGGAGTGCAGATACAAGCAGAGATGTGGGCACTAGGCAAGCCTACAAACATGACAAGAAGTAGTGTCCTAAAGAAAAGGGCATTTTTACCAGATGTGATCAGTAGGCCACGGCTGCCCCCAAAACCACTGTCGTGTGGTTGTAGACTGAGGCTGCTGTGTGGCTTGTGAGGTTTTACATTGATGATGCTGTGTGTGTGTGTGCACGCTGTTGTGAGGTTTTAGACTGATGATGCTGTGTGTGTGTGTGGTTTTAGACCGATGATGGAGAGGATGACTTGAAGAAAGGCACGCAGCTTCTGGAGATCTATGCGCTGGAGATCCAGATGTACACGGCGCAGAAGAACAACAAGAAGCTCAAGGCCCTGTATGAGCAGTCCCTACACATCAAGTCTGCTATCCCCCATCCACTCATCATGGGCGTGATCAGAGGTACGCATACCCTCACAACATGGCTGTACAGCATGACTAAAGAACAGGAGAACAAGGGTCTATAGCATGACTAAAGAACAGGAGAACATGGGTCTATAGCATGACTAAATATCAGGAGATCATGGGTCTATAGGATGACTAAATAACAGGAGAACATAGATTTACAGCATGAGGAAAGAATAGGAGAACGTGGGTCTATAGCATAACTAAAGAACAGGAGAACATGGGTATAGCATGACTAAAGGACAGAAGAACATGGGTCTATATCATGACTAAAGAACAGGAGAACGTGGGTCTACAGCATGAGGAAAGAACAGGAGAACATGGGACTATTGCAGTGTTTCTCAAAGTGAGGTTGTCTGCAAGCTATCCCAAGTGGTCCAAGAGCAGATGTCAGAAAATATCATGTTTCATATCAGTGTTTCTTAAAGAGCCACTTGCAGGTTGGAAACACCTATAAAGCAGATAAATGATGAAGGAACTAGATTCTCAGAAAGAAAAAAAAAGATAACTTCGCAAGAAACAACATTGTGAGAAAATAAATTCTGCATCTTTAAACCACAAACCTTTTTTGAGCAAACGCCCCCCTGACCTTCCTTTGATCCTCTGCCCGCCCCCCCCCCCCCCACACACACACACACACACACACACACAATACAAAATGAAAAAAAAAAAACTACACCCCCGGGTAGGCTATAGGCCACTCACACTCATGCTATATTGCTTAAATAAAAAACTAAAGGTTAACTAAAGGTTAGCATCATCAACACCGCAGCGCAATACGCATGCATGCAAATTAACTAGTTTGTTCATATCACAACAAAGCCAATCGCGGAGACAAAACTCTTTAAACAGGCAAAGTTATCAGCATGTATGTAGCCTAGAGCCTTAGCTGGTAAGCTAATGTTAGAACAGCTGGGTTTTTGGTGGTTAGCTGTGTCAACAACTTGCGGATAACATTATGCATCAATTCATTACCTGTGAGATGAAATGTTTGTGCCGCCAACCCCCTTGGATATCGCAAATGCCCCCACTGTCACTGTACTCCAGTAAACAAAGTCCCCAGTGCACAGGTGAATGGCTGCTGTGCAGCCTAAACAGTCGTGGCGTTTTAATCGTCAGCTGGACAAGTGAACGAAGTTACCAGCCAGAGTAGCAGCACAGGGGAATTATGAACTAGAACCAGGGACATGGTAGGTTCGAGCAAAAGGTAATTAAGAGGTTTATTTTTAACCAAAGTAGCTCTACTGATCAGACCTTTCTTGACACTGTTAGCTGGTCCTCTTGTTTACGTATTTTGCTTCTTCAGTGGTCGGTGAGAAGAGTCATTGGCGCGTCGGCAAGCGCAAGTATAATGCATTTTGGTGACGTCACATATTACAAATCGCAGCCTTTGCGGTTTGAAAATCGTGTTTCATCATATCGCGATATTATCGCAAATGCAATAAATCGTTCAGCCCTAATTATGACTTTCCAAAAAATCAACAAACTCTTATCTTTCACCACTGCTTAGACTAGTATCTACACCCACAATGACAGCAGAGCTCAAGCGCCACTTTAAGACCAGTCACAACTTTCGGGCCACTTCATAAGACTGAACCCAGAAAAAGGACCGGACCGGAGCACACGATTAGTTATAGCGAGTTTTTACTGGTGCTGGTGACTAATATTTCGATGCGATAGCATCTTCATCAGAGTCGAAGACGCTATCGGCTCAAAGCGCTATCATCATTTTTATTATTTGCATATCAGTATTTATTTATTGATTTCATGTAAATAATCTTGCTTTGTGCATTTCTCCAGAGTGTGGAGGTAAGATGCACCTGAGAGAGGGTGAGTTTGAGAAGGCTCACACTGACTTCTTCGAGGCGTTCAAGAACTACGACGAGTCGGGAAGCCCGCGGCGGACCACCTGTCTGAAGTACCTGGTGTTGGCCAACATGCTGATGAAGTCAGGCATCAACCCCTTCGATTCGCAGGAGGTAAACCATCAAGATGTGTTTACAATAGAGGTTGTGTTGTCATGACTTGAAAACTAGTGATTTATTTGAATAAATGAACGCAACGGAAATGAGGACCAACGTAACAAAACCAATCTGTGGAGTGTGGACTGGAGCGAGATGTGTGCTGTGTTTCCTCTGTCCAACGTATGTTTTTCTCTTTCTTTAGGCAAAACCATACAAAAATGACCCTGAAATTCTCGCCATGACAAATTTGGTAAGGTAAGGATCCACTAGTACCTGACTTCAGCCTGAAGCCTATCTGGGACTTGTATGTGCTGTTAATAGCGGTATATAGCTCCTTACTTTATGATGTGCTGTTAATAGCGGTATATACTCTAGCTCCTTACTTTGTGATGTGTTGTGTACTTTGTGCATTGCAACCTTGACTATCAGCTGCCATCCAATGACATGATGTTGAATGAAATGTATTTCATGTCAGTGCCTACCAGAATAATGACATCACAGAGTTTGAGAAGATCCTGAAGACGAACCACAGTAACATAATGGACGACCCCTTTATAAGAGAGCACATTGAAGGCAAGCAGCTCTTTGTTTTCACACTGAGGATTTCATTGTACACGAGCCATTGCACACCACCTCAAATTTTACATGTATTGAAATTGGTCTTCAAACTACTGTTAAAGATGTCAAGTCAAGTCAGTTTTTTTTTTTTAAAGCGCATTTAACATGCACATAGTGCAACCCAAAGTGCTCCACAAACAAGACACATAACAACAAGACAAAAGATGCCGGATGGAGCGGCGTAGTTGCCAGCGTACCCATGACATCAAGACATGACAAATACATTTAAAACATAACAAATAACGTTACAAAAAGATGTGTGTTTTCAGATTTACCATAGAAACAGGATATTTCCCAATACCCATTTTTTATGCATGTACATTGGTTTATGTTTAAGTACATTTAAAATTAGGTAGCATTGTTTTTAGTCTTGAAAACATTTGTTTTCTGAGATAAAAAGAACCTGACCTGGTGAGAAAGAAGACCTGTCTTCTGAAGTAGGTTGATATCTCTAAGCAGTGGTAGCAGTGTGCTGTCCTGTTGCATGATGGATGTTTCTTAACTTGTCACGTGTCTCTCCTTCCTCTTCTGATTGCAGAATTATTGAGGAATATCAGGACACAAGTGCTCATCAAGTTAATTAAGCCTTACACTAGAATACACATACCTTTCATCTCGAAGGTAAGGGCAGATTACAACTGGTATATTAATGTATTAATCTAAACGCTTGTTTTCTGACCCCCTATATTAATTGAGAAGAGGTTTTAATATTTTTCTCGATCTGTTTTTCTCTCCAAGGAATTGAACATTGATGTAGCAGACGTGGAAAGCTTGCTTGTTCAGTGCATATTAGACAAGTAAGTGTTTTATCTCCACAGTTAAGGTCATGGTCCTTCACAGTGCACCAAGTAGAAAGGATAGTCCCAGTAATTGTGGCAACATTTTTTTACTCTATTGTATTTTCATGTTAGCCTTTAAAGGAATTATCTAGAGTAAAATGCACTTTAGATCAATTTACGGATGATTGGGAGTACATACGTTGAGTTGACATCAAAATCATGTCATTCGGATGTGTTTTGAGAAAGTTTTTACCGTTTTTAGTCAAAACTCGTTAGCCTGGAAGTGACCCGGGCATGTCATTTCGCCGCTACAAAACGCTATTTTTATACCTCTTCTACAGTTCCAAACAACATTACACTTACGTGGTAGTGAGTAGAGGGTCCCTAAAACCAAACCGAAGTATCCCGAGGTCTTTATGTGGTCGGATAGAGAGTCCAGAATGAATTTCATCAAGCCAGTACCTTTCCGGAAATGTTTCTGCTGTAGCTGCCATCTTTAGGGGAAAGTCCGTAGGAGTCGATTGCCAAGTGTGAAGTAACACGCTCACGTCACGTGACATTTCAAAATTCCAACCTGTTAGTAAGCTAGGGTTTGCTGTTGCATACAACATCATTTCAATTTCGAAAGAAATACTGGACTATGTTTTTTTTTTTTTTTTTTTTTTTTTTTTAAATGGCGACGAAATTGTGAATTTCCAGAGCATGTTAGACGAAATTGTGAATTTCCAGAGCGTTACTCCACACTCGGCAATCGACTCCTACGGACAATTAGGATAATTCCTTTAAGTAAAGATATTAATGCTCTTTAGCCTGGTTACAATATTAGATAACACCTCAGTGATTTTTTTGTTTGTTTGATTTGTTCTTCCAGTACGATCAATGGCCGCATTGACCAGGTCAACCAACTCTTGGAGCTGGACCATCAGAAGAGAGGCGGAGCCCGCTACACAGCTTTAGACAAATGGACCAATCAGCTCAATTCTCTCAACCAAGCCATTGTCAGCAAGCTGGCTTGACGGGCGCAATGATCACCTGGCAACCTGTCACACCTTTTGCAACCATGGACGGTCGAGGGCAAAATACTACTGTCAAGTCATGTGGCACCTCCTAGCTGGTTGATGGTGTGTGAGTGTGTGTGTGTGTTCTGGCTAATCTGTGTGAGGCTGCTGCTTTCACTTGGAGCTAAGCACTGAATCCAAGGCACACCATAAAAGACAAAAAAAAAAACCATCAACAACAACAACAACAACCAGACTCTTATCCTCTGTCCAGATGTCCCCATTGTCAGTTGTTGCTCAAGCAGCAATGATATCTGTTGGGAGAGGTAAACTGATTCAGATTACTGACTTGTGGTCATGGTTCATTTTACTCAAGTTAATTTACGTCATTGTTTGATAAGCGATAAACATTATTTCCATGGAATAATTTCTCTGGTTAGCACTTTGGCCGTCACAGACAGCATGTTCTCCCGGGCTCAGTGTGGGGCTCTGGGCTGTGATCAGATACACCACTGATGTCTGCATAGAGCGAGTAATTACTGGCACTCCTTGTTTTTGCTGAGAGGAAAAAAACAGTGTCTCTGTTACATTGTAACGCTGTCCCTGTTCTTTTGTTTTGTTGGGAAAAAATGTAATAAATGATGCCCATGATGCTTCTATTGAACTTGCTTTTCTCATGTTTTTTTTTGGTCCAGATTTTACTTGTGTGTGTGTGTGTGTGTGTGCATAGAATGCGGTATCACCATTGAGGTATGGCCTTATCAATGTATAGAATACCAGTAATACCACTTCGAATTACAATTATTCGTTCTAATGTCAGTGCTAGCCTTATTTAAGAAAGGCGAGCAAACCATACAGAGTAGGTTTGGTACGGGCTCTGTTATCGAGCTGACATCCTCCGGTTCCCTTCAAGACCAGCTGTGAGGGGGCGTTGTTGTTTCATGACATTAGCACGCCCATTCTTGTCTGTCACCCAATCAGATGAGCGGAAAAGTTGCCGCCGGTTTAGGCGCCAGCTTTGGAGACGCATGACAACAAAACCATTATGGAAACTACGACGACTCTGGAGTTTGGTCTGAAAATAACGGTTGTGTGGTTAAGTGAAATGCAATGATATGTCTTACGTCTACTGCAACCACGTATCTTAACTGTCTATGAACAGGTACCGTAAAAAATTGACAAACGCTCCTTTTGGTTGCTATGGTGGTAACGTGAACTCAACGTTAGCATTGCACTTTACTAAGCTAACGACATTTAACCAGTCTTGGCAGGCGAACGCTATTATCTTCCATGTTGTAGCGCTGCTAGTGTTATTTATCTTAGACAACGTGCCTAGTGAAACAAAGTGGATTTTACTGTGGTCGTGGTGAGTATCTAATGTTAACGTTACCTGTGTTATGACTTCCTGGTGGATAAGTTTACTATCGATAGCATGCATGAATGAGCCATCGTTAACTATGAGCTGAGCCGAGTTGGCATAGGATTTCATGGATTTGCTGGTTTAGTAACGTTACAAAAAGTCTCTGTCACTACTAAACTCAATTAGCTTGCTAAGTTATTGTTGCCAAGACATTCAAAAAGCAAATGTAAGATAGCCATGCATAACTTTGTTATCATCTTAGTTCTGATAGAAACATGGCCAGTTGTCCTCCTAAGTTAGAATTCAAGTTAACGTAGATGCTAACTTTAAACGTTGACGAGGAACTTTAGTTAGTTAGCAAGACAGTGTGAAGTTTTAAGAATCTATTTTTGGACTCTTAGTAACTCATTTGTCGTTGTAACATACCGCATGTTGCCAGCTATGTTGAATGTAACTTACTAAGTTTTTTTGTCAGCTAGCGACAGGGCAGTTAATAGTTAGGACAGTTTGCTCGTACATTTATTTGCTGGCCTCGGACTCAAACCTCCAGGCCAAGACATCCATGTTAGCAGTAGACAGCTACTGTTGGTGTGTACATAGAGCTGTTGTTAGTCAGGCAGCTGACACGTCTCCCTGTCATACTCCAGGCACTCGGTTGAAGAGGTGCATCCTCAGCACCCATCATGTCTATAGACTTCGACAGCAACGCGCTGCAGACCCAGCATGAGGAGGAGGAGTACGATCCGGAGGACTACGCCAGAGAGCAGGAGGTGGGTGCGCTTAAACTCTCAACTTGGAGTTCATGTGTGCCCTTGCAGCAATCCAGACACATGTAGTGGTTTAGGCGCAGACTGGAGCTGGGAGGTATTTCTAGGGAGGTTTTTGTGAAGAAGATCTTGGCCTTGGACTAGCAGTATGGTCCATAATTGCGGAATTGTTCAGTAAACAGTTATTATGTCACCTTATCCCCTCTTTGCCCATCTGTTTTGTTTAAGCTCTTTTTTTTGCCCATCTGTTGTGTTTGGGGCCGATGCTGGGCCACTGACAGCCTTCCGCCTTGTGTTAATAATAACACAGGTGAGAGAGAGAGAGAGCCCCCCCAGAGGGTGGAGGTGTGTGTATGTGTTTAAAACAGCAGTGAAACCAGCCTGGTAGAGCCGTGCTGTGACTCATTCACTGGTAATGTTGCTGAGCTGCACTCTGGACCTGCACTGTTATTGGTGGAGTAGGACTGCAGGCTGGCGGGCGTGTTTCTGCTCTTTCTTTTTTTCTCTCTCTCTCTCTCTCTCTCTCTCCTGTCCCACATTCTGTTCACTCTCACATGTGGAGCACAACTCATCTGGGAAACTCAACTTCGCTGCTCTCTCCTGGGAAACTTCGCTGCTCTCTCCTGGGCTTCGCTCATCTGTGGACACCTACACTGAAAAATAGCTTACAACTGAATATACATGGCACCCGACTTGGCCCATCTAAAGTGGCAAACTGAAGGACTCTGTTGGTAGCTGTGTTTTTAAACAGTTACGGTATATGAAGTTGTGTGAGTGTTTTCTGGAAGCTGTGGTATGTATGGGAACCAAAGGCTCTGGTGGGAACCGGAAGTGTTGTGTTTAATCAGAGCTCTTTCTGCTCCAGTTAACACCAATGTATGGTCTGACCTGCCCTGCCTAGTGGGGTGTACGCCTGCACCCAAACAATACACACATGAGCGGATTTAGCGCACCGGCCGCCACTCATGCTGCCTGCTGCGCATGAGTGCCAGTCTGGTCTGCTCTCGCCGCTCTGCCTGCCACTCTGCGCCCGCCGCCTCACCACGCCGTGCAGCTCGCTCTGCCCCCACACAGCCGGTGGGTGAATGCGTGTGCCGGGAGGCTCCGCTCTGGTGGAGGAGTCTGTGCGGGAGGTGCTTCTCATCCGGAAGTCTCTATGGGAAGTAAGTTAGTCAGTCTCATTGTGGCCTCAGTCTGATCTGGTTCTGGTCTCAGCTCAGCATCCTGTGTGTGTGTGTGTGTGTGTGTGTGTGTATGTGTATGTGTGTGGGCGTGGGGGCTGCTCCACACTTGGCTCTGACAGAGTGAGGGGTCTGAGAATAACGCTTTGGAGTGGGAGCTGTTTGTGTGTCGGGGGGTGGGAGGGTTGAGGCGGGGTGGGGTGGCTGCTTCACGCCTGGCTCTGACGGAGTGAGGGGTCTGGAGAGCTGTGTGTGTTGTCTGGGTGTTTTGATTGCGTTTGTTTAGGATCTTTTCTGGCCGTTGCTATGGTGAACATGACACTCTGTCTTGCTGCTATGCAACAGGTTAGCACAGTACTTGCGGCTATGCAACAGGTTAGCACAGTACTTGCTGCTATGCAACAGGTTAGCACAGTACTTGCTGCTATGCAACAGGTTAGCACATTACTTGCTTAAAAGTGTCTCAGAGGCAGTATGTGTGTGTTATTTTTTCAGAGGCAGTATGTGTGTGTTATTTCTCAGAGGCAGTATGTGTGTGATGTGTCTGAGAGGCAGTGTGTGTGTTGTTTCTGAGAGGCAGTATGTGTGTGTTGTTTCTGAGAGGTTGCTCGTTCCATGGTATTAACCATTTTACATTATAATGCATTCTGTTATGAGTCAATATTGACCATGCCCTTTTTGAAGATGTGGAATATTCTTTCTTCTTTCATATGTATGTGTGTGTGTGTGTGTGTGTGTGTCTGTGTGTGTGCGTGTGCGTGTGCGCGCTCTTTACAGCTCCACAAGCTCCTGACGGACCTCCCAGATGACATGCTAGAGGACAGCCGTGACTCCTCCCCCGAGCTCAACGACTCGCCCTGCAGTAACCATGGCAATGGCAACAGGTACATAACACAACATTCAGCCCTAAGGCCTTGGCACCGCTGCAGGGTTGTGTGATCCTTTTCCTGCAAACATGCCTAACTGGCTCTCGCCATGTATCCGTCAGGCGGAGAGCGAAGTGTGTCAGGGGAAGAGTTGCATAAGGAAGCGTAACATGTGGTCTTTGACTCAGTTCCACAGTCTTTTGAACTAATGAACACTCCTGTGTTACTACTAGTGTCCTGTTGCCCTGTCCCTCCACTGGTGTTTGGTGTGTGTGTGTGTGTGTGTCTGATGTGTGTGTGTGTGTGTGTGTGTGTGTGTGTGTCTGATGTGTGTGTGTGTCTGTGTCTGATGTTTGTGTGTGTGTGTGCGTGTGCATGTGTGTGTCTGGGTCTGGTATGAGTGTGTCTGGTGTGCTTTTGTGTGAGTGTGTCTAGTGTGTGTATGTCTGATGTGCGTCTGGTGTGTGTCTAGTGTGTGTATGTCTGATGTGCGTCTGGTTTGTGTGTGTGTTTGTGTGAGTGAGGCTGCATTCATTTCTCTCTGTGCTTCAGACCTCAGCACGCCTGGAACGGGCAAACTGAATGGACCAATCAGAGACCCCCAGCTCTCACTGAGGAAGTGAGTTTTTCAAACCTATCTCTATTTATGTGTTTTATATGTCTAAATCTTACTTTGAACACTTTGTGTCTCTCTGACTGGTTGGAACATTGTTGTTGTGTGGAAATTGGATTGTTTGTTGGGTTGTTTGTAAGCCTGGCTGAAAATACTTTGTGGTCATCAAAACGGGACAAAAATCCCAACTATGAAATCAAAAATGATGTATTGGCTTTAGGCCAGGGGTGGGGAACCTTTTCGGGCTGCACTTTTTTTCCGGATTTGGCCAATTCGGGGGCCAGATCAAACTGAGGTTCCCCACCCCCTGCTTTAGGCTTATGATGGTGTGTAAAGTACAGCTCGCCCTGACAGCACTGTGCTGGTGTGTGTGTGCTGGTGTGTAAAGTGCAGCTCTCCCTTTCCCCGCAGAACTATGAGGACGAGGGCTCGTACCATCAGGACTACAGCTATGAGAACGGCCCCGGCCCACTGGGCCAGGGGGGCGTACAGGGGTACCCCTACTCCAGCACGGGGCCTGAGGAGTCCTCCTGCACCAACGACTTCTCCATAGACAAGGGATACGAGCAGGAACCGTACTCCCCCACCAAGCACCCAAACGACCAGCAGAACTACAACCAGTACAGAAACCACTTCCAGGTTAAGGGATCTAATACAGGAACCACTTTCAAGTTAGGGGAACTGGGACTACCTGAACCTTTTCAGGTTAGGGTATCTAATACAGAAATCACTTTCAGGTTAGGTAATCTAATACAGGAACCTTTTCAGGTTTGGGAAGCTGGAACTACAGGAACCTTTTCAGGTTATGGGATTTAATAAAGGAACCAGTTTCAGGTTAGGGAACCTAATACAGGAACCACTTTCAGGTTTCACGTTAGGGGAACTGTGAGTTTTAGTTACTGGGCTTCACCATAACATATGATTCTACTGTTCCTTTGTAACTGTGTGTGATTTTTGTGTGTAGAATGTGGACAATGGTGGGACAGCAGAGAAGATGCCCAATCACCATAAGGCCACTTTCCAGCCCCGCCAGCCCTCCCAGATGTTCAACCCAGAGGGGCATCAGAATGGGCACCTTCCGAACGGCCACCTCCCGAACGGCCACCTCCCGAACGGGCACCTCCAGAACGGGCACCTAGAGCAGCTGCAGCGGGACTTTCTGGACTCCAGACAGAGTGAGTGACCCCTCAGTGGGCCCTGAGTGGGCCTCAGCCCCAGACCAGCCTGTCTCTGTTCTCTCCACAAACATCTCACTTTGTCATTGTGTGTGTGTGTGTTTTTGTGTGTCTGTTTTTGTGTGTGTGTTTTTGTGTGTGTGTGTGTGTGCAGACACGCTGGAGGGCCAGCAGTTGGCGCAGCTGCAGGTGCTGCATCAGGCTCAGAACAGACAGCTGGAGGAGCTTGAGCGCAAGATGGAGGACAGCAAACGCAGCATCCGCTTCCTGGAGCACCAGCTCGCCATCGTCAAGGGTAACAAAAATGCACACACACACACGTACAGGAAAAAGAATTACCTTCCTTGCATACATATGTGTTTCTGACTGCATGTATTGGTGTGTGTGTGTGCGTGTAGATGAGAAGGAGGGTCTGGCAGTGTCTTTGAAGGAGTCGTCTCGTGTGCTGGAGGAGACTCAGAGCAGAGAGGCTCAGCTGCAGGCCAGCGTCACCGCCCTGGAGCGACAGATACACACCCTCACCGAGAGAGACCAGGAGGTAACACACACACACACACACACACACACACACACACACACACACACACACTCACACTCACACTCACTCACTCACTCACTCTTACATGCACAGTCAGAAACACACACACACACAAGTGCGCTCGCGCGCACATGCACACACATATACACACACACACACACACACTCACTCACTCACTCACTCTTACATGCACAGTCAGAAACACACACACACACAAGTGCGCTCGTGCGCACATGCACACACATATACACACACACATACACACACACACATACACACATACATACACGCACAGTCAGAAACACGCATACATGCACATGAGCACTCTATTCAAAACCGTTGCATTCAAGTCGACTCTGCTAAGTTCTTATCATCTCAATCCCCATGTAAATGGAAAAGTCCTCCCCAGACTCTAAAAGGCCAGTCCCAAGGAGAAAAAGTATCACTTTGAAACTTAAACACACGTGGGGAGACTGAATGGTCTATGATGAGGTAGCCCATTCGGCTAATTTGTTTACAATATTTCCAGGCTTCAACCAGTGCTGCTGACAGCCGAAGCAGTAAGAGACAGAAAGAGGTAGAACGAGCTGTTGGAGCCTAATGTAGCTTAATAGTAACAGCACCTAGTCTATAATATCTGCATAATGTGTGCTTTCATGAATAAATAATCAGAAATACAGTTTTTTACATCAATAGTTTATATAACAATATAATAGTTATAATAATATAATATTATAGGCTACATAGCCCAGTATGCCCCTCTCCCCAGTCAGACACCTTAACTAACATATTTCCTGCGGCGTGCGTGTGTGCATGTGTATGTGTCCTTACGTGTGTGTGTGTGTGTGCGTGCATGTGTGTGTGTGTGTGTGTGTGTGTGTGTGTGTGTGTGTGTGTGTGTGTGTGTGTGTGTGTACTTACGTGCGTGCATGTGTGTGTGTGTACTTGTGTGCGTGCGTGCACGTGTGTGTGTACTTATGTGTGTGTGTGTACTTATGTGTGTGTGTGTGTGTGTGTGTGTGTGTGGGTAGAGCCAGAAGAAGCTGTGTGTGGCCGAGGCGGCGGTGGACAGCATGCAGCAGCAGATGATGGAGATGTGTCGCTCAGACACGCTCACCCGCGTCCGAGAGCAGCATGACCGAGACACACACGCATTCCGGGAACAGCACGAAGCCAGGGTGCTCAGCCTGCAGCAGATGCTCGACTCACACACACATGCCCTGCAGGAACAGGTAAGACACACACACACACATACACAGGCCCTGTAGAAACAGGTGAGATGCACATACACACACAGATACTGCAGGATATATATCTTATATATATAGATGTGTATATCTGACTGTGTGTGTGTGTGCATATCTGACTCTCGCTGACTGTGTGTGTGTGTGTGTGTGTGTGTGTGTGTGTGTGTGTGTGTGTGTGTGTGTGTGTGTGTCAGACGGAGCTGGGCCAGCGGCTGCGTGAGCAGGTGCGTCAGCTGGAGCGTCAGCGTGAGGAGGAGCAGGTGGAGAGAGCCTCCGTCATCAACGCCCTCACACAGCGCCTGGAGGACAGCCAGAAGCAGTGCGCCAAGCTGCTGCACACAGGTGTGTGTGTGTGCCCGCGTGTGTGCCCGCGTGTGTGGGTGGGGTGGGGGGGGGGGGGGTGGTGTAAGAGATGCTGGAGATAAATGTGTTTTCTACGTGTTAATGCATATGTATGTCTGAGTGTTTGTCTCTCTCTCTTTGTGTGTGTGTGTGTGTGTGTTAGAGGCTAGAGAGATGAGTGTTTGGTTTTGTGTGTATGTGTGGGTGTACACAGATGCATGTGCACCATTGTGCCTTCAGGCCTGTGGTTCTTTGGACTGAGAAAAAGAGAAAGTACTGTATATGTTTTAATTAGCCCAGGTGTGTGTGTGTGGTGTTTGTGCATGTTTATTCATGTTTGTTTATTTATGTGTCCACACACACACACACACACACACACACGGGTCAGTGGTCTTTCACTCTCACTCTGTGGTGCTGTTGAGTGAGGGAGGAGCTGTGGGCCTCTCTCTCTTTCTTTCTTTCTTTCTTTCTTTCTTTCTTTCTTTCTCTCTCTGGCCTACTTCTGCCTCTCTCACATACACACACACACACACACACACACACTGTTCTGCCTCTCGCAAGCACATTTTAAAACAGAGGTAGATTAACACAAATAAAAACACACTTCCATCTATAGATTAGTCATCTGCATTCATGCAAATTAGGGATGCACAATATATCGGCGGCC
This sequence comes from Alosa pseudoharengus, assembly GCF_046254945.1. Classification (NCBI taxonomy): domain Eukaryota; kingdom Metazoa; phylum Chordata; class Actinopteri; order Clupeiformes; family Clupeidae; genus Alosa; species Alosa pseudoharengus. The sequence goes on along the minus strand of NW_027468565.1, from coordinate 24,784,264 downwards.
GATATATTATTGGCTGATAAGTGAAAAAATGAAAATATTATTATCGGTCCGATAACAGAATTCTGGCCGATAATTTTTAAAGTCCTAATTTAGACCTATGTAAGGTCCGTCTGGCTACACTGATCTACTTGAGCTTGGTTGGCTATACTTTTTCCTCAATATAATGTCAGCGGTGTGAATGTATTTCACCACTCTAACAAAATCTGTGGATATGCGTTCATTTGGGAATCTGTGCATCTCAAAATCCTCTCGTGAATGATGTGTTTGCACTTTACCGCGCTGGTCGGGGAAACAAATAAACAAACTCGTTAGTGGGACGAGTACATAAGTAGGCCTAGTTCTAAGTTGTGTTTTAAATCACTTTTCACAAATTTTTTTCAAGAGTAATATTACGGTTATCGTATCGGTATCAGCAACAACAAACCAATAAATATCGGTTATCGTTATAGGCCCTAAAATTCCATATCGGTGCATCTCTAATGCAAATGCAAAGATGAGGATGTGGGTTCATAGAAGAAGAAAGGACGTTAAAGACACAAGGAGACAGAGTGCAGTGAAGGAAAGTGTGTGTGTGTGTGTGTGTGTGTGTGTGTGTCTGTGCGCAGTGAAGGAAAAAGGATGTTAAAGACACAAGGAAGGAGAGCTCCCTTTCATCAGAATCCTGGACTGTTCCGTTAATAAGGATTAGCTGCTCTGTGAATGTGAGAAACAGGCTGACTGATTAATTCAGTATTGCAGGAGAAATGATAAACATTCTCATAAGAACTCATAAACATTCTTAGTTACTGAATTTCAAACTCTGACGCAGACACCAGGTTGGAGAAAATCTGTGTTAAGAATTCCATCATCAAATGTGAAGTCTTAAAGAAAAAATCCGGTATTTAGCACTTTGAGTCCCTTTTCTGGTTTGTTTTGGATGAAATAGAGTGGTGGACACCGAAATTTTGACGATTGGTCCTGTCTCGACTTTTCTGACTCGTTTTGAATCGCCTTTACTGCTTCAGAGTGGCTGCCTACAGGCATGCACAAACATGTCCTTAAAACAACCCTTAACGTTCGTTTTCAAAACTGTGCAACTCACCGAGTGGTTAGTGGTGTTCGTTGATTATTAAAATCAAATATATCAGCGCAATGTATGATTTCCAGCCGTCTTATTTGCTATTGTGGAACTATTTTTTCAGACACCACAACCGCGTATAAACTTCCGCTCAATATTTGAGCCTGAAGCATAGACGGTGGCGCAGTAATATCAACGTGCAATGAGTCTTCCAACAGAAATCAATGGGATTTTACAAAATGCCAAATAAAACACGACAGAAACTGTATTTCGCTATGCTACTTGTTTTTGGAACATCAACGAACACCGCTAATCATTCGGTGAGTTGCACAGTTTTGAAAACGAACGTTAAGGGTTGTTTTAGGACATGTTTGTGCATGCCTGTTGCAGCCACTCTAAAGTAGTCAAAGGCGATTCAAAATGAGTCAGAAAAGTCGAGACAGGACCAATCGTCAAAATTCCGGTGCCCACCACTCTAGTTCATCCAAAACAAACCAGAAAAGGGACTCAAAGTGCTAAATACCGGAATTTTCCTTTAATGATGCCATCATCAAATTTCTGGGGAAACGGAATCAGAGAACGAAAATGAAATCTTGAGAAAAGACTTCAAAGAAAAAATTTTTGGGGTTCCTCCACAGCGTCATATAAAAACCACTACAATGCGTCCGTGTGTGTGTGTGCAGGCTCGGTGCAGGAGATGAGTCAGATGCAGATGAGACTGCAGCAGGCCCAGTCTGCCAAGAGCATGAGCGAGGAGATGAACAAAGCACTGCAGGTGGGGCTGTGTGTGTGTGTGCGTGCGCGCGCTACTGAGCATGTGTGTGTGTGTGCATTGCTGTGGTGGTTTGGTGTGTGCATGTGAGCCCATAATCAGGGCCCCATAGATGCAGATTTCTCATTAGCAGTGAAAATTGATGTGTGTGTGTGTTGATCCAGATTTCTCATTAACTCTGTGTGTGTGTGTGTGTGTCAGGAGGAGCTGAGTGAACTGAAGGATCAGATCCGGCTGTATGAGTCTGCAGTGAAGCTACGGGTGGTGTCCCTGGACAGCGGGGGCGACTGGGACAACCAGCTGTCCGACTCCTACGCAGAGCTGGGCATCAAGAAGGTCAACTGGAAAAACACACGCATGCACAGGTACCAGGACCACTCCCCCAACACACACACACATACACACACACACAGACACGCACGCATGCACAGGTACCAGGAACACCCCCCCCCCCCCCCCCAACACAAACACACACATACACACACATGCATGCACAGGTACCAGGAACATGCCACTCTACACACACACACACACACACACACACACACACACACACACAAAACAATGATCGTTTGCTACTCCCTTAAGTAGTACGTTCATATTGTGTACCTTACTGGCTGAAATACCCCCTCTGCCCCTGTGTGTTGTGTTCTGTTGCCCCTCCTCAGCACCCCGGCGCAGGGTGAGGGTGTGGAGCCGAGTGAGGTGGTGCGGGAGCTGCGGGCGGAGCTGCAGCGCTGTCTGGCCAGCCTGAAGGACAAGCGCCAGCGTATCTCTGACCTGCAGCACGACCTGCACGTCACCCAGGAGCAGCTGCAGCAGCACAGCGCACACACACACTCCAGCACCAGCACCTCACCGGTGAGCGTGTGTGTGTGTGTATGAGATAGAGAGAGAGGTTACTGCAAAGCCCTTAGAATTGCACATTGGCACATGGCTGGAGTATAAATCTTGTAGCTTTGTGTGTGTGTGTGTGTCTTGCAGCTTCACATGCCTTTACAGTAGATTTCCTGTAGAGACCAGAGGCTTTGATTGGTATTTGAAGTCTCAGGTGGCCTGATTGGTCAGATGGCCTGTAGAGAGGCTTTGATTGGTCAGATGGCCTGTGTGCCCTACAGTAATAAAGTCTCATTGTGGTGTGTCCTGTGTGTGTGTGTGTGTGTGAGTGTCTAACTCATCATAGCATCTCCTGCGTGTGTTTCCTGTAGAAGGGAGACGGAAGCCTCCAGAAGCCTGCGGGAGCAGCAGCAGCAGCAGCGTCCTCCTCAGATCTAACTCTGCTGCAGGAGGAGCGGCAGAACCTGCAGGACAGAGTGGAGGTCAGAGGTCAACCCCGCCACACTCACCTCTGTGTGTGTGTGTGTGTAGCCTGTCTGTATCCGTCTATTTATTTGTAAGTAAATGGAAGAATGCTGTATTGGTTTGTGAGTATGTTGTAAAAATGCCTTTGTGTGTGCGTGCGCATGTGTGCATGCCTGTGTTTGTTGTGTGTGTGTGTATGTGTATGGTTTTGTGTGTGTGTGTGTGTGTGTTTGTGTGTGCAGGTCTTGGAGAGGCGTAATGTGGAGCTGAAGCAGAGCGAGGAGAAGGTGAAGGCGGCCAACTCTGAGCTGTGCTCCAAGATGAGGGAGATGATCCAGGAGCTGGACCAGGAGAAGCAGGAGGCAGAGGAGCGGTGAGGAGGAGGGGGGTACAGATGGAGCAGAGGGAGGTGTTCAGGGGGAGGTATCCAGGGGGAGGTGTTCAGGAGAGCAGAGGGAGGTGTTCAGAGGGAGGTGTTCAGGGGGAGGTGTTTAGAGGGAGGTGTTCAGAGGGAGGTGTTCAGGAGAGCAGAGGGAGGTGTTCAGGGGGAGGTGTTCAGAGGGAGGTGTTCAGGGGGAGGTATCCAGGGGGAGTAGAGGGAGGTGTTCAGAGGGAGGTGTTCAGGAATGCAGAGGGAGGTGTTCAGATGGAGGTGTTCAGGGGGAGGTATCCAGGGGGAGCAGAGGGAGGTGTTCAGAGGGAGGTGTTCAGGAGGTGTTGCTGATGCCCCTGACACCTCACAATTTTCAACAGGACCCCTGGGCTTGGCCCTGTGTCTGCTCATTAGTTTACTATGATTGGCCAGATGCTCTCTCTCTCTCTCTCTCTCTCTCTCTCTCTCTCTCTCTCTCTCTCTCTCTCTCTCTCTCTCTCTCTCTCTCTCTCTCTCTCTCTCTCTCTCTCTCTCTCTCTCTCTCTCTCTCTCTCTCTCTCTCTCTCTCTCTCTCTCTCTCTCTCTCTCTCTCTCTCTCTCTCTCTCTGCGTGTGTGTGTCCCAGAGACCAGGGGAGGAAAGCCCCCTGCTGATGCAATGACTTCTGCCTAATGCAAGGTTGTGTGTGTGTAGGTATGAGCGGACGCAGCAGCAGTTCCGTGACGACGTGGTGAAGCGTGTGAGTTCGGAGCTGACCCAGGGGCACCAGGCACAGATGGAGGAGCTGAGGACCCAACACCAGCAGCAGACCCAGGCCCTAGAGTGAGTCCACTAGCTGCAGTAAATAAATCCCTTAACGCTGTCTTGGGTGCAGGGGAGTCATGCATGTGTGTGTGTGTGCAGGTCTAAGCTGTGTGAGCTGCAGGGGGAGATGGCTGCAGTACAGGAGTGCTACATCTCCATCTGTAAGGAGAAAGACCGGCTGGAGGAGGAGGAGGTATGTGGCCACCCAACGCTCTATGCTCAGTACTATGTACCAAATATATCATCCTACCAGATGTCTTCCACATTTTTCAGGCCAAGGACCCCTTGGCTGATAGAGATATGGCAGAGCGACCTTGAAATCTCTCTCCCTCTCCCTTCTCCTCCTTCTCCTCTCTCTCTCCCTCCCTTTCTCCCTCTCCCTCTCTCCTCTCTCTCTCTGTCTCTGTCTGTCTTTCTCTCTTCCCCCCCCCCCCCTCTCTCTCTCTCCCTCCCTCCCTCCCTCAGAGTAAGAGGCAGCAGGCGAGTGAGCGTGCTGTGGAGCAGCTGCGTGCAGAGCTGCAGAGTGAGCACCAGGGGGAGCTGTCGCGCCTCAGGAGCCAGTGGGAGGCGGAGCAGCAGGAGCATCTCCAGAGCAACCTGGCCTCGGCCCAGCAGAGCTGGCAGCAGCAGCAGCAGGAGGTGGGATGGCACGATAGCACTACAGCACCTCGACACCTCAACACCACTGCGCTGAGCGTAAAACACATGGCACATGGAGCACTGTATACAGTCAGGTCTGTCAGTCGCACTGTAATTTCTTATCCTTTCTTGGGGCAGCCGTGGCCTACTGGTTAGCGCTTTGGACTTGTAACCGGAGGGTTGCCGGTTCGAACCCCTACCAGTAGGCACGGCTGAAGTGCCCTTGAGCAAGGCACCCAACCCCTCGCTGCTCCCCGAGCGCCGCTGTTGATGCAGGCAGCTCACTGCGCCGGGATTAGTGTGTGCTACACCTCACTGTGTGTTCACTGTGTGCTGAGTGTGTTTCACTAATTCACGGATTGGGATAAATGCAGAGACCAAATTTCCCTCACGGGATCAAAAGAGTATATATACTTATACTTATATCCAACGAGAGGCATTCAGTGAGTGTCAGTACTCTAATACAGTTTAGTGGAGGAGTCAGTACTCTAATACAGTTTAGTGGAGACGTCAGTACTCTAATACAGTATGTTTAATGCAATGTGTTTAATACAGTGCGTTTAGGGGAGGAGTACTCTAATACAGTACATTTAATACAATGTGTTTAATACAGTGCGTTTAGGGGAGGAGTCAGTACTCTAATACAGTACGTTTAATACAATGTGTTTAATACAGTGCGTTTAGGGGAGGCTCTCTGGTGTATTTATTTTCCCCAGTGGCATGTCTGGCCTGTCTCCTGGTGTGTGTGTGTGTGTGTTGTGTTCAGATGGAGCAGGTCTGATCCTGTTTGTGTGTTTGTGTGGTGTTCAGGTGGAGCGGGTCTGATCCCTAATGTGTGTGTGTGTGTGTGGTGTTCAGGTGGAGCAGGTCTGATCCCTAATGTGTGTGTGTGTGTGTGGTGTTCAGGTGGAGCGGGTCTGATCCCTAATGTGTGTGTGTGTGTGTGTGTGTGTGTGTGTGTGTGTGTGTGTGTGTGTGTGGTGTTCAGGTGGAGCAGGTCTGATCCCTAATGTGTGTGTATGTGTGTGGTGTTCAGGTGGAGCGGGTCTGATCCCTAATGTGTGTGTGTGTGTGTGTGTGGTGTTCAGGTGGAGCAGGTCTGATCCCTAGTGTGTGTGTGTGTGTGTGTGTGTGTGTGTGTGTGTGTGTGGTGTGGTGTGGTATTCAGGTGGAGCGGGTCTGATCCCTAATGTGTGTGTGTGTGTGTGTGTGTGTGTGTGTGTGTGTGTGTGTGTGGTGTTCAGGTGGAGCGGGCCTGGTCCCTAATGTGTGTGTGTGTGTGTGGTGTTCAGGTGGAGCGGGCCTGGTCCCTAATGTGTGTGTGTGGTGTTCAGGTGGAGCGGGTCTGATCCCTAATGTGTGTGTGGTGTTCAGGTGGAGCAGGCCTGGTCTGTGCGTCTGGAGCGCGCGGTGGAGGAGGAGCGGAGGCGGCGGGCGGCGGTGACCCAGGAGGGGGGCTGCCAGACGGAGGCGTGCGGAGTGCCGGCCCCCGCGGTCCCTCGGGAGGAGGTGCAGGAGCAGCTGCAGGAGCAGAGGGAGCGGCTGCAGAGGGAGGCGCAGGAGGAGCAGGTGGCGGCCGTGGAGGCGGCCGTGAGGAGGGCACAGCGGGAGCTGCAGCAGAAGCACCTCAAGGAGGTGGCCAAACACGTGGGTGTCCCTTGCACGCACACACACACGCGCACACACTGGTTAGCGCTTCGGACTTGTTACGGGGGGTTGCCGGTTCGAACCCCGACCAGTAGGCACGGCTGAAGTGCCCTTGAGCAAGGCACCTAAAGGCCCGGTTATACTCGCCGCACCGGTAGCGCGACAACGTGACGTCAAAATGACGTAGATCTCTCTGGCGCGCCAGGGTTTTTGCCGTGTAGCCCACGGTAGCGCACCACTCATTTTTTTTCAGACGAGCGCGACAAGGCGGAAACAGGAAGATGGACTAGTTCGAGGGCAAGCGAGTTGCAGTGTTTTGTTACAGTCGTGAATTTTTAATAGTTTGCTGGATAAGTTAACAAAGTTACCAGTCAGAGTTGCAACACATGGAATTAAGAGGAAAGAATAGAAACAATTTATTTTTAAACAAAGGATATCTATTAAGGCCTGAACAAAATCTCTTTCCACTTCAGGAAATTACACAAACTCAGCCAGCTGCTAGCTAGCTAGCCAGCTAACTAAACTGTTTAAATGATTAAAATTTCCCTCGGGATGACTAAAGTATCTATCTATCTATCTACCTGTGCGCACACCTTGGAAACTAGATGATAATGATGGTGGTAGTTGTGAATAGTAGCAACCAAAGTCTGAAGTACCATCACAGAGGCTAGGTAATAGCAGAGCCCGTTTACATTCTCTGCTACTAGTGTTTCTTAATGCAGTTTCTTCTGCTGTGTAGCCTAACGTAGTTAGCGTTAATCTTTTCACAACAGCGACACCTCTGTTCAGGAGAATATTGCAACTAGTGTCGTGACCACGACGCGCGAGTATAAATGGTTACGGCGCTTCTGTGACGTCACATTGTCGCGCTACAGGTCGGGTGCGTCGAGTATAACCGGGCCTTAACCCCTCACTGCTCCCCGAGCGCCGCTGTAGCAGGCAGCTCACTGCGCCGGGATTTAATTAGTGTGTGCTACACCTCACTGTGTGTTCACTGTGTGCTGAGTGTGTTTCACTAATTCACGGATTGGGATAAATGCAGAGACCAAATTTCCCTCACGGGATCAAAAGAGTATATATACTTACTTACACACACACACCCACACATGCATAGACACACATACGCATACACTATGCATGCATGCATACACACACACACACACGCATGCGCACACACACACACACACACACACACACGCACGCAGGCACGCTTACACACAGGCATATATTCACACACACACACACAGGACCGGTAGCATCCCACCCAGTGCAACTGGGCTGTTTCTGGCCAGGCGCCCCCACACTCTTCAGGGTCCCCAGTGACTCAGCCCCAGTGACTGAGTGGACGTGCGCTCCACTGAATCTGTTAGCACTGAGGCGTGTGTGTGTGTGTGTCTGTGTGTGTGTCTGAAGTCACCTGTGTTGGCAGCTACACTCATCCTCTGAAGCACTCAGGTCAGTCAGGGTAACACAGAGACACATCCCAGATCTCAGGGACTAAAGGGCATATAGTTCTCAGCTCAAGGGCAAACTCACTCACTTGCTCACTCACTCACTCACTCGCTCGCAGTTGGGAACCCCTAGTCCCCCATCCTGCCGGCTCTGAAAGATAAAGCTCACACTCACACACACACCTAATTTCTTTTCTGAGATACTACCTTAGGTTGGAACTGGTGAAGATGAGGAGTGAAGAGCCCTTAATAAGCATCTGTGTGCTGGTCTGTGCCATTATGAGCCCTTAATAAGGGTCTTTGAGCGCATCTGCCCCTTCATAAACCCTTAATAACCGTGTGTGTGTGTATGTGTGTGTGTGTGTGTGTTGGTCAGGTGGAGGGGGCCGTGTCCAGGGCTCATAGCCGCTGGCTGGAAGAGCTGCCCACACAACCGGAGTACAAGGCCAGACTGCAGGCTGAGAAAAGCCAGTGGGAACAGCACACACAGACACAGGTGCAACACACACAAACACACACACACAGGTACAACACACACACAGGTGCAACCCACACACGCACACATACAGGTACAACATACACACATACAGACAGGTGCAACACACACACACACACACACACACACACACACAGACACAGGTACAACACACACACAGGTGCAACCCACACACGCACACATACAGGTACAACACACACACACAAACACACACAGGTGCAACACACACACACACACACATTACATTCAAATTACATTTTAATTTATTTATTTAGTGGATGTTTTTATCCAAAGCAACTTATAAAAGCATTCAAGCTATACTGTAGAGGAGTCTTTAGGGAACAGTTACTACTACAGCAATATGCTACTACCAGAAGATGAGAGTGCACAAGTTTAAATACTAGTGACACACACATACACACACAGGTACACCACACACACACGCACACACACAATATCTGTGCTTTCCCATGACTATGATCAGTGTGTTTGACGGAAGCGTCTCCATCTCTTTGTTGCTTTTGCCTCAGATCTCCGCTGCTGTAGAGGCTGCAAAGGACCAATGGGAGGAGGCCGCGCAGGCAGACAGGGCGGAGCTGGAGCAGAGCAAAGAGCGTATTGGCCAGCTGCAGGAGGAGGTGCGCTCTCTTCAGGAGGAGGTGCGCTCCCTGGGCGAGCAGCAGGAGGCGCTGCTGGGAGCGGAGCTGGCCGCGGCCCGCGCCTCCTGGACCCGCCGGCAGCAGGAGGAGACGGGCCGTCTCCAGAACCAGCACCAGACCCAGTTGGAGCAGGACCTGCAGCGGGCCAGAGAGGAGGCGCAGCAGGAGGTGAAGGAGGGCCTGCAGGAGGCGCTGCAGCTGCTGAGGAGAGAGGGGGAGAGGACAGAGGAGAAGAGCGACTGCAAGAGAGGGGGGCTGAGGGAGCTCTGCAGGGAGGCGCTGGCTAGAGCTGTGGCCATCGCCCGCCAGGACTGGAGCAAGGTAAACCCCCCCCCCCCCCCCCCTCACTCGAGGACATCCAGCAGCACAGCACTGCTCTGGCCCCAGGAAATACACCCTATGATGAGCTATGGCCACTGGGAGAAGGACCCTGCTGAAGTGTGTGTGTGTGTGTGTGTGTGTGTGTGTGTGTGTGTGTGTTGCCTCCATGCTGTGTGTGATCCTTTAACCCTGTGTGTGTGTGTTTGTTTGTGTCCAGAGGAGTGAGGAGAAACTGAGGCACGTGCTGAAGGAGATGCAGGAGCGACACCAGAAGGAAATTCTCCAGCTGCAGAGTATGTCTGCTCACACATCACACTCAACACTGACCTCAACACTCAACACTGCTGCTCTACCAACACTCAACACACAACACTGCTGCTCTACCAACACACAACACTCTACCAACACTTTACCAAATCTGATACTCCACAAACACTCAACACACAACACTGCTGCTCTACCAACACTCTACCAACACACAACACTGCTGCTCTACCAACACTCCAACACTCTACCAGCACTATACCAAATCTGATACTCCACAAACACTCAACACACAAAACACTGCTGCTCTTTCAACACTCAACACTGACCTCAACACTCAACACTGATCTCATCACTCAAATCTGTAGCTACGAAACATCTGCTGTCCCACTCTGCTGGTTGTGTTGACTCAATTCGAGCCCATGTTGTGGTGAGTCTTGCAGGTTGCGTGCTGTAGTGGTTGGAGTTGATGATTGTGTGTATGTATGTGTGTGTCCAGACTCGTCGGCGGAGGGCTCGGATGTTCCGTGTGTGAGTAAGCGTTGCTCGGAGACGGCCTCCCGACTGCAGAAGAAGACTCAGGAGCTGCAGAGGCAGCTGGAGAAAGCCTGCAGACAACTGCAGCAGACCACCAGAGACCACCGCACCACCCTGCACACACTCACAGGTACCACACACACACACACACACACACAGACACCCCTCACACACACACTCACACAGGTATCCTTCACACACTCACAGGTACCACACAAACACACACACACACACACAGATACCCCTCACACACACTCACACAGGTATCACTCACACACACACTCACACACACACACGCACTTGCACGCACACACACACAGTTCTCTGTAAAGGCTGCGAGTTATCCTACTGCCTAAAAGGCAGAGTTAAAGGAGACAAACACACAACACAAACACGCCATATACACACACATATGGACGACAAACAAGGCCCCAAACACACACAAGATCTTGGCCTGGATCCCACAAATGTTATGGCACTGGAGTTGCTGTGCAGGCTGGCTCCTAATACCAATCCTCAAAAGCTGTTTTCCTACTCACAGTACAGTACAGACATTCAGCACACACAGTACAGTACAGACATGCAGCACACACAGTGCAGTACAGACATGCAGTTCTATGTGTGTGTGGGGTATGTGTGAGTGTGTGTGTGGGGTATGTGTGAGTGTGTGTGAGGGGTACCTGTGTGAGTGTGTGTGAGCGTGTGAAAGATACCTGTGTGAGTGTGTGTGTGTGTGTGCTGAAGAGAGGTGTTTCTCCAGAGAGTGTGTGTGTGATTAATGCCTGATATGTATTCGGGGATGAGGCTCCCACTAGATTGCCGTAGTTCCTCTCCCCGCGCCTTTCCCATCAGCCTCAGGAGGGACTTCAGTCTCGTGGTGCTCTATTCATCAGATCTATAAGATCAGATTAGTTCACAGAACTGGTGAAAAATGATCTTTTAACACAGTGGACAGAAACTGCTACTTCTGTGCTGCGTGATGCCTGGTCTGATCAGATATGGTGCAATTTATGAATTAGTTGTGCAACCTCTCCCCTCAGAGCTCAGAGAAACTGGGAGAAACTGCACTCTTCCCCCCCAGGTTGTCTGCGTCATGGAGTCACTCTGAGAGGTTTGACGAAAGAGTCTTCCTCAGAAATGGAAAACCACAGGGGAGGAGAGGAGAGGAGAGGGAATGAGAGGAGAGGGGATGAGAGGAGAGGAGAGAGAATGAGAGGGGAGGAGAGGAAGAGGATAATAATGAGGAAGGGGAAATTAACAGATAACTAATATGTATGTGTGTGTGTGTGTGCCTGCGTGATGGAGTCACTCTGAGAGGTTTGACGAAAGAGTCTTCCTCAGAAATGGAAAACCACAGGGGAGGAGAGGAGAGGGAATGAGAGGAGAGGGGATGAGAGGAGAGGAGAGAGAATGAGAGGGGAGGAGAGGAAGAGGATAATGATGAGGAAGGGGAAATTAACAGATAACTAATATGTACGTGTGTGTGCCTGCGTGATGGAGTCACTCTGAGAGGTTTGACGAAAGAGTCTTCCTCAGAAATGGAAAACCACAGGGGATGAGAGGAGAGGAGAGGGAATGAGAGGAGAGGGGATGAGAGGAAAAAGATAATGATGAGGAAGGGGAAATTAACAGATAACTAATATGTATGGATCCGAAGACGCCAAACTAAGGCTTTGGGGAAAGTCAGTGATGCTTAAGGTCGCAGGGACAAAACTGAATGTATATATTCCATAGGAACTTCAGTGGGGTATGATGTATGGAAACTGCTTATGTTATAGTCAGTGTGTGTGTAACCTTAGGTTACAGTGATCATGCAGATGCTTGCCCAGTGCTCCACTGGAGAGGGGTCAGTTTGGTTAAACATCTTGTGGTGTTTGTGTGTGTGTGTGTGTGTGTGTGTGTGTGTGTGTGTGTGTGTGTGTGTGTGTTCTCAGAGGAGCACGAGGAGGTCTTGCGACAGGAAAGGGAAGCCCATGCCAAGGCTGTGGAAGAGGCCAAAAGATCTGCTCAGGAGGAGTGAGTACTACACACACACACACATGTACACACACACACACACACCCACACACACACACACACACACACACACACACACACACACACACACACACACACACAAATTGGGTTTCGGGGTCATTTGAAATATTTTTTTGTGTCCAACTTTTTTTGTGTCCAACTTTTGGTTGGAGTCGAAAAGCTCACGGTGTGGCGTGGAGGAGCTCTGCGAGTTGGGCTTTAGGTGTTGAGTTGGTTGGGGGTTGGAGTGTGTGTTGTGTCTGAGGTGATCACTGACACAGCCTGTTTGTGTGTGTGTGTGTGTTTGTGTTTGTGTGTGTGTGTGTGTGTGTGTGTGTGTGTGTGTGTGTGTGTGTGTGTGTGTGTGTGTGTGTGTGTGTGTGTGTGTGTGTGTGTGTGTGTGTGTGTGTGTGTGTGTGTGTGTGTGTGTGTGTGTGTGTGTGTGTGCGCAGAGGTCATGGCGGTCAGAAGAGCCTCCAGGCTGGCCTGGAGGAGATGAAGGAGCAGTACACCGGCGCAGTGGAGAAGATCAGAGGTATGACCACAAACTCACACACACACACACCAGTGAGCGGAGCGCGAGCGAGCGAGGAGCAGAGCGGATGGAATGTTGTTGGAGCGCGGAGCGCTTTTTAATTTAGAGGCCAGAGCGGCCGCTCTGTTCTGCTCCAATTTCCCTCCGATACCGCTCACACCACGAGTCGGAGGCATGCCCAAATCCACCCAGAATGAATTTCTTCCTAATAAAACCAAGACCGTTAAAACTGGTCATCGAAGCTTGTTGATGGGGATGGAGTTCGCTAAATATTTTAGAAAGTAAACTGAAAGTCATGCAAGTTTACTATTTCTACATTTAGCCTTCTATTTAGCCAGGCCTCGGATAATAGCCGGGGTCGTGGTCGATTCTGTACTGTACAACAGTATACTGTTGCCAATGAAAAGTCGTTGTCCTACAACATGGGTCTCCAACATGTCGCTCTCAAGCTCAGTCGCTTGCCGCCCCCTTCTGAGCTTGCAAGAGGCTGAGAAAAAGTAAATTAAATCCCAAACCAAACCGAAAGTCTTCTGCTTTTGATAGCCTACCGGTATGCCGCTCCAAACAAAACGCATGTCTCACAATGAAATGCACGTAAGAAATAAAGGCCTGCCTCGAATATAAGCCCGCCCCAAATAAAGGCCTGTGCTTTGCGCCGCCTAAGTAAATAAAAGACCCTGGCCATAACTTGAGGATTTACGGAGGTACTAACAATGTACTGTAGAGCAATGTGGTGACACTGTTCCAGTGAGTAAAGATTAATTTTGGAATCTAAGAAGACATTTCGCGGAAACATGAGGGTGTGCTACGGGAACACACGCAGAGCAAAGAAAAACGTTGTTCGTTGTTACACTTGTCTATGTTTTAAAATAAATGTTCTATGAGTGAAACATACAGGTGCTGGTCATATTAGGATATCATGAAAAAGTTGATTTTATTTCAGTAATTCCATTTAAAAAGTGAAACTTGTATAATGTATACATTCATTCCACGCAGACTGATATATTTCAAGTGTTTTTTTCTTTTAATTTTGATGATTATGACTGACAACTAATGAAAACCCTAAATTCAGTATCTCAGAAAATTAGAATATTGTGAAAAAGTTCAATATTGAAGACACCTGGTGCCACACTCTAATCAGCTAATTAACTCAAAACACCTGCAAAGGCCTTTAAATGGTCTCTGTCTAGTTCTGTAGGCTACACAATCATGGGGAAGACTGCTGACTTGACAGTTGCCCAAAAGACGACCACTGACACCTTGCACAAGGAGGGCAAGACACAAACGGTCATTGCTAAAGAGGCTGGCTGTTCACAGAGCTCTGTGTATAATAGAGTGTTAATAGAGAGGCGAAGGGAAAGAAAAGATATGGTAAAGAAAAAGTGTACAAGCAATAGGGATAACTGCACCCTGGAGAGGATTGTGAAACAAAACCCATTCAAAAATGTGGGGGAGATTCACAAAGAGTGGACTGCAGCTGGAGTCAGTGCTTCAAGAACCACCACGCACAGACGTATGCAAGACAAGGGTTTCAGCTGTCACATTCCTTGTGTCAAGCCACTCTTGAACAAGAGACAGCATCATAAGCGTCTCTCCTGGGCTAAAGACAAAAAGGACTGGACTGCTGCTGAGTGGTCCAAAGTTATGTTCTCTGATGAAAGTAAATTTTGCATTTCCTTTGGAAATCAAGGTCCCAGAGTCTGGAGGAAGAGAGGAGAGGCACAGAATCCACGTTGCTTGAAGTCCAGTGTAAAGTTTCCACAGTCAGTGATGGTTTGGGGTGCCATGTCATCTGCTAGTGTTTGTCCACTGTGTTTTCTGAGGTCCAAGGTCAACGCAGCCATCTACCAGGAAGTTTTTCGAGCACTTCATGCTTCCTGCTGCTGACCAACTTTATGGAGATGCAGATTTCATTTTCCAACAGGACTTGGCACCTGCACACAGTGACCATGGTATCCCTGTTCTTAATTGGTCAGCAAACTCGCCTGACCTTAACCCCATAGAAAATCTATGGGGTATTGTGAAGAGGAAGATGCGATACGCCAGACCCAACAATGCAGAAGAGCTGAAGGCCACTATCAGAGCAACCTGGGCTCTCTTAACACCTGAGCAGTGCCACAGACTGATCGACTCCATGCCACACCGCATTGCTGCAGTAATTCAGGCAAAAGGAGCCCCAACTAAGTATTGAGTGCTGTACATGCTCATACTTTTCATGTTCATACTTTTCAGTTGGCCAACATTTCTAAAGAAACTTTTTTTGTATCGGTCTTAAGTAATATTCTAATTTTCTGAGATACTGAATTTGGGATTTTCATTAGTTGTAGATGTAAAAGAAATACACATTTGAAATATATCAGTCTGTGTGTAATGAATGAATATAATATACAAGTTTCACTTTTTGAATGGAATTGCTGACATAAATCAACTTTTTGATAATATTCAAATTATATGACCAGCACCTGTATTGCCTAGGCTCTTAGTTCTTTAGGATTTAAGTTTTCTGTTTAAGGTGACAATTCGGCTTGTAGATTATTTCTCCTTTTTTTAAATTGGAGCGAGCGTGGATCGATTTTACTGGAGCGAGAGGATTTTTAAGTGGAGCGGGGAGCGAAATTGAGCAGAGCGGTATAGTCGCACCGCTCAGCTCCGCTCACTAGCTCTGACACACACACACACCAGTACCTCTCCACTCACAGCCTGCGTCCACACACACACACAAGCTACACTACACCTAACACTTGCAGTTGTTTGGAGAAACAATGTGCTGCTGGTCTGGCTGAGTGGATGTAGTTAATCATGCTGGTCTGGCTGAGTGGATGTAGTTAATCATGCTGGTGTGGTGGTGAGTGGATGTAGTTAATCATGCTTGTGTGGTGGTGAGTGGCTGAGTGTTCAGACACATACACTGTGTGTATACTGTACTGTAGTGGCTGCTGTGCATCACCCAGGTGGGTGTTACACATTGGTGGTCATTAGCCCTTTAGGCGCCTGGGTTAAAAAGAAATTGGATTTTTACATCAAAATTTCAAAAGGCCATGGCTTGAAAGTGGTCAGAGATAAAGTCCTACTGTAAATGTGAAAATCATTGAGTATGAACAAAAGTTTATGAAGGGGTTAAATTTACCCATCTAATTTGCATATTATGATGTCACTGGATGGCAACCACCTCGAATTATGCACCTTTCAGTAAATACTGGATGTTGAACATATTTTAGCAGTTTTACTTTCTTTTTTTGTCATTTCGCCCACATAACAAATGAACAGGAAAACAGTCACATGTAAACCAACAATAGTAAACTATTACTTTAACCACAAACCCTATGCTACTATACAATAAAGTTGCCTGGCCAGATCATCTTTGTAGTTCTTCAGAGCCCTATTTTTACTACCCCTACCACGTCCATTACGGACACTTATCATCACTATTACCACTGGCACCTCCAGCTATGTTGGGCTGAGGGTCGAAATAAGCATGGTATGCCTAGTGGACACTGTCGTATACGCGCAAACACGCACCATTCACAGACGCACCGTGACCATCACTGTCAATAGATGATCGATCATATTCTCCAAAAGGCAGATATTCTCCGTCAGAATTGGAATAGGTGAATAACAGACTCATGACTTCATCACACGTGAACTTTTTTTTCAACTTTTCGCGATGGAAGTGATGTGGGCCGTAGTTCTGCAGAAATTGAAGCAGAACTACGGCCCACATCGCTTCCATGTCATTACAAAGAAATGCACGTCTACTTCCTGTTTTTCGCGTGGTAATACAATAACTTCCTGAAAACTTTGTACAAATGAGATGTGTCCCCGTACATGGATCTATCGTCTGTTTTAATCAGTGACGTTGTTGGTCGCAATTTTGCGACTTTGGCGGTTGGAGGGTAAATGAGGTTCAAGTGAATAAGTATAGTATATATACTCCCATGAGGGAAATTTGGTCTCTGCATTTATCCCAATCTGTGAATTAGTGAAACACACTCAGCACACAGTGAACATAGTGAGGTGAAGCACACACTAATCCCAGCGCAGTGAGCTGCCTGCTACAGCGGCGCTCGGGGAGCAGTGAGGGGTTAGTTTCCTTGCTCAAGGGCACTTCAGCCGTGCCTACTGGTCGGGGTTCGAACCGGCAACCCTCTGGTTACAAGTCCAAAGCGCTAACCAGTAGGCCACGACTGCCCCAATTAGAATATAAGCGATATTAACAAATGCCGTGTGTTTGTGTGTGTGTGTGTGTGTGTGTGTGTGTGTGTGTGTGTGTGTGTGTGTGTGTGTGTGTGTGTGTGTGTGTGTGTGTGTGTGTGTGTGTGTGTGTGTGTGTGTGTGTGTGTGTGTGTGTGTGTGTGTGTGTGCAGGGGATATGCTGCGGTATCTGCAGGAGAGTAAGGAGCGTGCGGCGGAGCTGATCCGTGGGGAGGTGCAGAGGGAGCGCCAGGAGACGGCCAGACGCATGCGGCGATATTACCTCACCTGCCTGCAGGAGCTGCTGCACGACGGGGGGCACGCCAACGGGTGAGGGGGTGTAGGGGGGGCACAGCAGAGTGGGAGCACGCCAACCGGTGAGGGGGTGTAGGGGGGGCACATCAGAGTGGGGGCACGCCAACGGGTGAGGGGGTGTAGGGGGTGCACAGCAGAGTGGGAGCACGCCAACGGGTGAGGGGGTGTAGGGGGGGCACAGCAGAGTGGGGGCACGCCAACGGGTGAGGGGGTGTAGGGGGGGCACAGCAGAGTGGGGGCACGCCAACGGGTGAGGGGGTGTAGGGGGGGCACATCAGAGTGGGGGCACGCCAACGGGTGAGGGGGTGTAGGGGGGGCACAGCAGAGTGGGAGCACGCCAACGGGTGAGGGGGTGTAGGGGGTGCACAGCAGAGTGGGAGCACGCCAACGGGTGAGGGGGTGTAGGGGGGGCACAGCAGAGTGGGGGCACGCCAACGGGTGAGGGGGTGTAGGGGGGGCACAGCAGAGTGGGGGCACGCCAACGGGTGAGGGGGTGTAGGGGGCACACGAGCGGGTGAAGGGGGAGTGAAAAGTGAGAGGTTGAGGAGTGGGGTTTGCTTTGCTTATTACTTTAGGTGGGAGTTTGGATAGAGAACAGAGAAAAAGTCAGAGGACTTGAGTCTTTCCACATCGAAATGTAGGTAGACTAGCCAGTCAGAAGACTTGAGTCTTTCCACATTGTAAAGTAGTTAGACTAGCCAGTCACACCTTTTTATTTGTTTTATTTCTCTTTCCATATTGTAAACTGTAATCTCTATAAATGTCAGTGTCTCAGGGACCTCAGGACGACTACTTGCGGTCAGTTGAAATTGAACTAATGGGCCCTGGTGACACCTGAGCTGCGTCCGGGCTGCTGGTTATGCATTAACACTGCTGTGGTGTGTGATGTGTGTGGTGTGTGTGGTGTCTGTGATGTGTGGTGTGTGATGTGTGGTGTGCGTCTCTGAAGCTGGGCTGTTGATGTGTGTGTGGTGTGATGTGTTGTGTGTGTGATGTGTGGTGTCTGATGTGTGGTGTGCGTCTCTGAAGCTGGGCTGTTGATGTGTGTGGTGTGATGTGTGGTGTGCGTCTCTAAAGCTGGGCTGTTGATGTGTGTGGTGTGTGGTGTGTGATGTGTGATGTGTGGTGTGCGTCTCTGAAGCTGGGCTGTTGATGTGTGTGATGTGTGGTGTGTGTGGTGTGCGTCTCTGAAGCTGGGCTGTTGATGTGTGTGATGTGTGGTGTGTGTGGTGTGCGTCTCTGAAGCTGGGCTGTTGATGTGTGTGATGTGTGGTGTGTGTGGTGTGCGTCTCTGAAGCTGGGCTGTTGATGTGTGTGATGTGTGTGGTGTGCGTTTCTGAAGCTGGGCTGTTGATGTGTGTGGTGTGCGTTTCTGAAGCTGGGCTGTTGATGTGTGTGATGTGTGTGGTGTGTGATGTGTGATGTGTGTGGTGTGCATTTCTGAAGCTGGGCTGTTGATGTGTGTGGTGTGTGATGTGTGTGGTGTGCGTTTCTGAAGCTGGGCTGTTGATGTGTGTGGTGTGTGTGGTGTGCGTCTCTGAAGCTGGGCTGTTGATGTGTGTGGTGTGTGATGTGTGTGGTGTGTGTGGTGTGCGTCTCTGAAGCTGGGCTGTTGATGTGTGTGGTGTGTGATGTGTGGTGTGCGTCTCTGAAGCTGGGCTGTTGATGTGTGTGATTATGACACCGCTGTCCTCCCGCCCTCCCAGCGCTGCTGAGAAGAAAATCATTAACGCAGCCAGCAAACTAGCCGCCATGGCCAAAGTCTTGGAGACGCCCATGAACAAGAAGAAACTCGTCAAGAGCCAAACCGCCCAAGGTGTGTGTGTGTGTGTGTGTGCGCTCAGTCCATGGGTTTTAATGTTTGCCCCCTCCATAGAAAAAAGAGTGAAGAATGTTGTTATTTTTGTTTATTAGTATTAGTAAGAATGCATTATTATTGTCCTGTTTGCATAAACGTGTCTGCCAAGTCAACTTCAACCTATTAATGACCTTTGACCCCTGTGTGCAGAGGAAGCCAACCTCATCAGTGTTCCAGGCCAGACTCCCAGAGTTCCCTCTGGCCTGGCCCCTACCTCTGCGCTGGGAGACCCTGTAGGAGTAAGGCCTCAGGCCCTGACCTGTGTCAGAGAGGCTTCGGAGAGCAGTGGCCAATCAAACGCTTGCGCCATCTCGGCCCCAGAAAGCAGCAGCCTGCCCAGGGGCCTGGGGGACCGCACGGCCTCAGAGAGCAGGGGAGCCCCCAGAGAGCAGCCCCGGGGCCTGAGGGGCCCCATGCCTCCACAACTGAAGCCTCCAGCCTCCCAGAAGCCCCCCATGTCCGCCGCACCCCCCTCCTCGACCGCGTCGCACGGCGGGCGCCAGAGGGCAGACGCCAGCCGGGCACACGTCACCCTGAGGAGCCAGCACAGGGAGCGGGAGAGAGAGATGGAGCCACCGCAGCAGCGTCCACGCCGCTCTGACTCGGATCCAGGGAGGCCCACTGACCTGCAGGCCCACTCACACCTGCACCAGGAGGCCCACTTACACCTGCACCAGGAGGCCCACTCACACCTGCACCAGGAGTCATCCTTCGCCCAGGAGCCTCCGGTCAGGGACGGGGGCCAGAGTGAATGGAGCATCGCCAGTGCTGGCTCGTACTTGCCCCCGCACACACACACTCTCAGTAGCAGCGCTGGCTCCTACCAGCCCGCACACACACACTCGCACACACACGCACTCACACTCAGTAGCAGCGCTGGCTCCTACCTCCCCCAGCGCACACACACTCCTGTAGCAGACCTGTTTGGGCCGCTGTCTGCGTTAGGGACGGAGTTTGACGCATGCGGCAGCTTCCTGGGAGACGCCACTGACTCCACCATCTACAGGCAGATTGTTAAGGCGACGTCAGGCCTCCCGGAGGGGTCGGGCCGACTCGCTCCTAAGAGCCTCTTCTCCGAGCTGAAAGGGCCGCAGCAGGACAGCGGCTTCAGCAGCCCCCCCTCCCAGCTGAGGAAGAGACCTGCCTGAGGAGACACACACACACACACAGTCTCCACTTTGGACCTCTCATTCGGTCTTTCACAAGCTCTGCTTTGGGCTGTGTTGGCAAGCCAGAGCGGAGATCTGTTTTTATATTTGTTTACACTCACCGGAGGGTGTATGTGTAGTAATGTGAAGTTTGTGTCAGAATCAAGTGCCTTGTCTGCATAAACTGGTACACTGGCCCTCCAGAGTGCAAGAGTTGCTTTTATTGTATTTATGATGTAAAATAAGTTTATTCATTTTAAGTGTTCTTCCGTTTGTTTTTATACCAGTCGCTATGATTTGTGAGTGTTGGATCCCAGTCTGTTATCTTCCCCTATTAAATGTTTTTTGTTTTTTTTATACCAGTTGCTATGATTTGTGTGTTGGATCCCAGTCCGTTGTCTTCCCTAATTAAATGGCTTTTATACAGAAACGTGTGGTGTGCATTTAATGTGACGCAAATTGATCAGTCATTGTTTTTCCCTGCGCTCCAAGACTGGTTATGTAAAATCCAAAACAATGGCAGATGTTATTCTGATTGAATAATGTTTCACGTGATCACTTCCAAACACGTGTTCAGACACCCTTCCTCAAAGTTCACCGATAACGCATATTGAACGCAGCTTGTTTTCTTATCAACTCTGTCCGAGTTACCCAACCCATGAGCCACCGAACGAGTTCACAATGTTGATCAACTAGTTTATGCAACGGCAGCGGTCTGACGGATCGACTGTCTCCCTGCTCATAACCACTTAAGGATAACTTGGTTTCTGCTACATACCGCAACTCCGTTACAATGCTGACATGGCTGATCTTTCTTGCTGTGTTGCTGATAGTTCTTCGATATCGATTTCCATATTTTCTAAAAGACTTACAATACGGCGTTCAGACGACTCTAGTTGGGTATCGGTTAGCTAAATACGCACAGTCAAACCCGTACTTTACATTATTGGATCGTTTTTTGGAAACGGTAAGTTGTCACCCTCAAAAGACTTTTATTTCTTTCAAAGATGAAAATTTCTCCTATCAGGAGACAGACCGGCAGAGCAATCGGATCGCTAGGACGCTCCGGGAGCACGCTGGCGTCAGGCAGGGCGACACCGTCGCGCTTCTCCTGGGCAACGAGCCCGTTTTCCTGTGGACTTGGTTGGGCCTGACCAAACTCGGGTGTTCTGCAGCGCTCCTCAACTACAACCTGAGGTCCAGATCTCTCCTCCACTGTTTCTCCTGCTGCGGCGCCAAAGTGCTGCTCGCAGCTGCAGGTACAGCTCCGCTCCGCGGAGGTCAAGAATAGTCATTCCCTTCTTTTAAAAAGCAGTTTTAAAAACATGTGATGGTGTCAGTAAAATCAGTTAATGGTGAAAAAGGACCTTTCTGAAAGAAGTTGAGGTTACTAGTTCAGAACCTGTATTACCGGTCATGGTCATTGCCAGGCTGTTTAGAGTCTCGTCCACTCCTTGTGTGCTGTAAGTCAGGAGTGCTACAGGTGACTCATTCCCTCCACCTTCTCCTCAGAGCTCAGAGATGCGGTGGAGGAGGTGCTTCCTGTGCTGACAGAACAAGGGGTCACCGTCTTTCTCTTCACGGAGGTGTGTGAAACTGTTGGCATGGAAACCCTCTCAGACAAGATCCGCCTTGCGTCAGATACCCCCCTGCCCTCTGACCTCAGGGCCAACGTGACCTTTTCCAGCCCCGCCGTGTACATCTACACCTCCGGCACTACAGGTGACCACACACACCTCACGCACACCTCACTACAGGTGAACACACACCTCACACACACCTCACTACAGGTGACCACACACACCTCACACACACCTCACTACAGGTGAACACACACCTCACCTCACTACAGGTGAACACACACATCTCACACACACCTCACTACAGGTGACCACACACACCTCACACACACCTCACTACACACCTCACTACAGGTGAACACACACACCTCACACACACACCTCACTACAGGTGACCACATACACCTCACACACACCTCACTACAGGTGACACCACACACCTCAGGCAGTACAGGTGAACACACACACCTCACTACAGGTGACACCACACACCTCAGGCACTGTGACAATCTAATGACAATTATGGTGGAGTCCTTGTGATATTGTGGGGCTGTTTTTATTCCGAATAAAGGCCCTGGGATCCTTTTTCAAGGTGCATGGTATTATGAACTCCAAGAACAATCTGATTTTCTTTTATGAAAATCTGTCAATGTCTGCCAAGATACTTACAGTGGGTCATGATCACTTGATTATGATCACATGATCACCACTTGGATCATTCATCAGGTCAATAAACCAAAACATGTCCAAAACAAAAATGGCTTACTGAACACAAAATCAAGCTTCTATCATTGCCATCTCAGTCCCTTAATCTAAAACAGTGGTGTGAGTCAAAGAGGAGAAAGCACAAGTGAGGATCTAGGAATCTGGACAATCTGGAGAGATTTTGTAAAGAGGAATGGTCTCAAATCCCTTGCTTTTTATTTTTCAACATTATGGGATGTCATTACCCTGGAAATCCAGAGTTCTCGCGAGAGCACAATGGAATTGTCTCTGCGAGACACTCTGGCAATGAGCAATGATGCATGTTACTTTTACCCCTTGCATCCCGGGGAACTCGGCGTATCTGTCCAGACGCGAGCTAAACTGATGACGACAGAGCAACATTGGTCGTAGTGTTATCCAAGTGCGTCGAAGTCGGGAATCATTCAGAGTAAACATTGGTCTAGTGTTATCCAATTGCGTGCAGTGAGATTTTCAAATGCATGCTTGGTGCCGCTCTTTGAGTTCGTGGCCAGACCCTCAATCTTTCTAGATTACCAGGGTCTGGATTTTCCAGGCTAGGATGTCATAGGAGAATATTATGTTTATATATGTATAACTGTTTTATTGGGAAAGGGAGGCTTAACACGGTATTACATGCAGGGGTGCCAGTAATTGTGGACGTTCATTCATTTTGAGCATTTTTAAAAACTGGGGGGGGGGGGGGGGGGGGGGTGTTATGGTCTTGTTACAAGTGACCACCACACACACACCTCACTCACACTACACGTAACTACACACACCTCAGGCACTACAGGTGACCACACACATCTCACACACACACACCTCGCTACAGGCGACCACACACACGCCTCACTACAGGTAACTTCACACATCATGCCATTCTAAGTGGTACCCGTATGTGATGCCATTCTAACCGGTGCCCGCTGGTGTGCTGCCCTGCAGGCCTGCCCAAGGCTGCGGTGATCAGTCATCAGAGGCTGTGGGCGATGTCCTCCCTGCAGTCTATTGTAGGCGTGTGCTCTGACGACGTTGTCTACGTGAACCTGCCTCTCTACCACACGGCCGGTTTCGCCCTCGGATTCACCGGCGCCATCGAACGAGGTGAGTCAGCGCCCGTGGGAGACACACTCACACATGCAGAGGACACACATACACTCAAACTGTACTCTGTTTAAACAGGTTGTCGTGTCTATTCTCTCATTCACAGGTGCAAGCCTCGTGCTGCGGAACAA
Source organism: Alosa pseudoharengus (assembly GCF_046254945.1). Classification (NCBI taxonomy): domain Eukaryota; kingdom Metazoa; phylum Chordata; class Actinopteri; order Clupeiformes; family Clupeidae; genus Alosa; species Alosa pseudoharengus. The sequence continues at coordinate 24,760,342 of NW_027468565.1, read as the reverse complement.
GTTCTCTGCGTCGCAGTTCTGGGATGACTGCAGGAAGTACAACGTGACGGTCATGCAGTACATCGGCGAGACCATGCGCTACCTCTGCAACACTCCGAAGGTAGGCGACCCCACCACCGCCTGACCCGGGGTCCACAGCTGAGGGCTGTCCAGAGGGCATTAAGCCTGGTGGCATTTCTCCAACTCAAAGCCAAATGCTGGAACAGCTTGTTATGAGTCATTAGGTTGCAGAATTATATTTGAGAAATGAATCGTGAAGAAACATTAAGATCACTACAAATTGTATCTGCTTTATTGACTGTTTTTGATGGTTAAGTCCTTGTCAATCGTTCACACAGTCAGCCTTTTGCTGCTGTGTCTGGCCCCCCAAAACCTCCTCCAGGGGACGGAGCCTTTGTGGTTCTCTCTGGCACTCCAGAAATTGGATTCCGGCTTGGCCTCCTCCTTCCTGTCTCCAACCTCTGGCCTCAAGACTCTCTCCTTTTCTCCTTTGTCTTTCAGTCCTTCTGAAGCTAAACATAACGGGGGAACAATTTATTAAAATTCAATGCTGAACCATTTTGATGTTTTGTGAGCATACTTTTTAGGGAGCCCACTTATTGCTCCGAGCTCAAGGCTACTTCTTACACTCAATAAGAGCAGATGTCTTCTACTCACAGCTTTTACATCGTCATCCCTCTGTTCATTTCTCTCAGAGTCTTCCAACTCTTTGTCCAAGAATGTATCAAGGTCATGAAGAACATTTAGGACGTCTTCTGGGATCTCCATGGGCAGAGTTAGTCCTTCTGCTCTCTCCCTAGCCCTCTTGTCCAGGCCAGTTCTGCCATCCTCGACCTGCTTCAGCTCCTTTATTAGGAGCTTTTGGAGTTCCTTTTTGATCTTTTTGTTTTTATTTTTATTTTCATCCATGTCCATGTCCATCAACGTTAACCCCCAAAGCCTCCAGCTCTCTCTTTAGTTCCTCCAGTCTGTATTTTTTCACACGCTTCTTAATGGCTCTATCTGAACTGTGCTCATCCTGCCGTGTTGCTAGGCAGCAGCCTAAGAACCAGCAGAACCACATTCAAATCAGATCACAAGAAATCAAAGTCCGAAAATCAATTTATCAACAAATCTGAAACCAGCCAACTTCTACACAAAGTCAAGAAAGAGTGAACAAAAGTTCCAGTTTACCCTGTGCTGTGTGTCTATGAGATTCTGATGTTGTCTAGCCACCTTTGTGATCCTAAACGGAATGGTATGATACAAGACTATTGTTACCATAGACTGTGTATATATAGAACTGGACGGTGTGCCGTCTGTTAAGAGTGATGCGAGCGTTAGTCCAGAGCCCCCTGGTGGCTGGCTGCAGTACAATGTGTAACTCCGCCCATCCCCATGTATTTCAATGGCCAAGTAGCCAACTTTCCGTGTCACTTTTCTCACCTAAAACTATTTTTGTTCAACAACTTTTTATTCGAAAAAATAGTTTTCAAGATGCTTCAATACACACAATTTTTCTTTTCTCGCTGAAATTATTTGTTTTAATGTTATATTAACAAATCTAAAAAGGGCGTGTTTACACCTATGATTGACAGCTGGCTGGCTGCAGACACGACGCTTTGTCCATTATGTTTTAACGTCTAGGCTGCAGACACTACCACGTCATCGCTCACTTATTTTAACGACACCTGATTTCGACAAATAATCTAACCTAAATAAGTGTTGCTGTTATTATCATTAGGCTATATCTTATCACATGCTTCAACTTTTGCTGCGCAGCCGCACTTCAAATTGGCTCCAAATTTTCCAAGATGGCGGCGCCTCGGCGGCTTCAATTCCATAGAACACTGCAGAATGCAGCCACACTGTCCAGTTCTATATATACAGTCTATGATTGTTACCAGTTAAATGCATCATTCATTGGAATCTTTGTGAAAGGTGGTAAATTATAACAAAAAAGTTATTATTTTCAGTTACACGCTTAGCTTAAATTTACATATTTGACATTAATAAATGAGTGTACTATCCAAAATATATTTATATGTTGCGCTGATATTTGGCCACACACATCTACACCAAGATGAGCTGAAAAAGTTGTAATATAATATCTGTTCTGGGTTGGCAGGTCTGCAAATGTGTGCATATTATCACCAACTGACTTACCTCTTCAACTGACCTAAGACAGAATATAAAGTGACACTTCAATACTGCAGAACCACTATGTTATAATGCTGTGTGCAGAACCACTATGTTATGATGCTGTGTGCAGCTGTGTGCAGAACCACTACGTTATGATGCTGTGTGCAGCTGTGTGCAGAACCACTATGTTATGATGCTGTGTGCAGAACCACTATGTTATGATGCTGTGTGCAGCTGTGTGCAGAACCACTATGTTATGATGATGTGTGCAGAACCACTATGTTATGATGCTGTGTGCAGATTCTAGACATTTTAAGCCATGTTTATCGTCTTTTCTCTTTTTTCCGTCTTGCCATTACATTACATTACATTAACATTAACTTTAACATTTATTAATTCAGAAGACACTTTTATCCAAAGTGACTTACAAAAATGAGGAATAACATTCAAGCTACATCATGCTCAGCTCCTGTGTTGTGTGCCTTCCTGCAGTCACCCATTGACCCGGTGCACAACGTGCGGATCGCCTTTGGGAACGGCCTGCGTGCGGATGTGTGGCGGGACTTCTTGCAGCGCTTCGGCCACGTGGAGATCCGAGAGCTGTACGCAGCCACCGAGGGCAACATGAGCTTCATCAACTACGCCGGCAAGATCGGGGCAGTGGGCCGCGTCAACCCACTCCACAAGGTACAGTGCACGCATCACCCTGGCAACCTAAGGATGAGCAATCACACTGGTCAGTGCGATAGAAAGATAGATAGATACTAGATAGATGATCCTGAGAGAAATATAGCCATCCAGTAGCTTGACACACTCATACACACACAAGAAAAACACTCACAACACTTGTTAGGATGGACATACAATGAAACACACACACATGCACGTTTGTAGAGGCTAATATAGCCAGTACAAGAGAGCCTGAATGCAGTATGGCATGTTATGGTCAAGCCATAGAGAGGCAGAGTCCGGCCCAGTAGTCCACTTCTGTGAGGAGTTGACCAGCTGTATGGAAAGTGTGTATGAGAAATCTGTTTTCCTCAGAGGCTGTTTCCGTTCGCCGTGATCCAGTACGACCTGGAGAAGGAGGAGCCGGTCAGGAACGCAGAGGGCTTGTGCATAGAGGCGCCCCAAGGTACCGTCGCACCATATGCCCCAATGCCCTCACCTGTCTTGCACACCTGAACACACAACAGGGCCCTCACCTGTCTTACACACCTGAACACACAGCAGGGCCCTCACCTGTCTTACACATCTGAACACACAGCAGGGCCAGTTTGACCTCACCTGTCTTACACACCTGAACACACAACAGTGCCCTCACACACAACAGGGCCCTCACCTGTCTTACACACCTGAACACACAGCAGGGCCCTCACCTGTCTTACACACCTATACACACAACAGTGCCCTCACCTGTCTTACACACCTGAACACACAACAGTGCCCTCACACACAACAGGGCCCTCACCTGTCTTACACACCTGAACACACAGCAGGGCCCTCACCTGTCTTACACACCTGAACACCCACTGGTCAAACTGGCCAGAGAGAGCCGGGGGGTCCCTCACACGTGCGTGTGTGTGTGCGTGCGTGTGTGTGTGTGCAGGTGAGACAGGACTGATGGTGGCGCGCATCACTCAGAAGGCACCGTTCTCGGGCTACGCCAGGGACCTGAAGCAGACGGAGCGGAAGAAGCTGCACGACGTGCTGGAGAAAGGAGACGTGTACTTCAACAGTGGAGATCTGCTCATGGTCGACCACGACAACTTCATTTACTTCCAGGATCGCGTTGGAGACACATTCAGGTCAGCCCTCAGTCTAGTCTGTGGATGAGTGTGTGTGTGTGTGTGTGTGTGTGTGTGTGTGTGTGTGTGTGTGTGTGTGTGTGTGTGTGTGTGTGTGTCAATAGTGGATGGATGTGGATGAGTGTGTGTGTGTGGGTGTATGTTGGTGGATGTGCATGAGTGTTCTTGGATAAGTGGGTTTGTGTGTGGTGGGGGGCTTTGTGCAAGTGAGTGAGAGTGTTTGTTGGTGGGTGACTGTTACTGGGTGACTGTCTATGTGTGAGAGAGTGTTACTGGGTGAGTGTGTGTGTGTGAGTGTTATTGAATAAGTTATTTTGGATTTGAGTGATGAGAGTTTTAGTTAATGCAGTGTTAACCCTGGCATGTGTGTGTGTGTGTGTGTGTAACAGTCAGATGGACAGCAGACAAAGTGATATGTCCTTCACCGTCACATGTCCTGGGTTGCACCATTTCATGTTAACAAAGAGTGTGAGCCTCCACCTTTGCGTTTGCCACTTTGTTTTGGGTCCCTGTCCGCCGTCCGCAGTTAGTGCAGTGTTAACTCTGGCGTGTGTGTGTGTGTGTGTGTGTGTGTGTGTGTGTGTGTGTGTGTGTGTGTGTGTGTGTGTGTGTGTGTTAGTTAGTGCAGTGTTAACTCTGATGTTGATGTCCCAGGTGGAAGGGAGAGAATGTGGCGACTAATGAAATCTCAGACATCCTCACTATGATGTCATCCATCACAGAGGCCAATGTGTATGGCGTCAAAGTGCCAGGTGAGACTCCTCTTCCCCCCACTATCCACATCCCCTCATCTCCTCCTCTAATTTCATCTCCTCCTATGATCTCATCTCATCCCTTCTCTAATCTCATCTCAGCTCATCTAATTTAATCTCATCCCTCCTCATCTTCTCATCTCATCTCCATGGTGATGTTGTAGAGGTGTGGTAAATGTTCTCTCGTCTCATCTCCATGGTGATGTTGTAGAGGTGTGGTAAATGTTCTCATCTCATCTCCATGGTGATGCTGTAGAGGTGTGGTAAATGTTCTCTCATCTCATCTCCATGGTGATGCTGTAGAGGTGTGGTAAATGTTTTCTCATTTCATCTCCATGGTGATGTTGGTAAATGTTCTCGTCTCGGCAGGTCATGAGGGCAGGGTCGGGATGGCTGCGGTCACTCTACAGAAGGGAGAGGCGTTTGATGGCAGCAGAGTCTTCAGCCACGTGTGCGCCTACCTGCCAGCCTACGCCCGACCACGCTTCATCAGAATCCAGGTAGCACGCACACACACACACACACACACACACACACCATTTTGTTAGCTCTCGTGTCCAATCCTTTCATCAGAGTTCAGACTGAACTTAATGACAGTACCACAGGGCACAAATGGCCGGTAATTGACTTAGTGGAAGGTCTAGAGACCCACTTTATAGAAGGCCTCATTGCAATAAGAAAGACATAGTTGCGCAAGGCCCCGGTGCAAGTCTGGCGCTAACCATGCACAGTGACAACTAGCATTCCTTCATATCTCAACACACACACACCGACCGAGCACGGAGGGAAAGAAGAGCGCACACACGACATGATCATTATCACCATAGACAGTGACTATTTGCGTAACCTGTACACAGCCTGCGATCGAAAAAACAGAACGCAAACAAATCCATTCAACTGAACACACCACGTTCCCTTGCAGCACAACAATGGCCTCATCAAATCGCAAACAGACACATACATGATGGCACAGCGGCCATTTAACCACAACTTGACAAGCCGATCAGTTGCCATAATAAGCAAAAAACAAAACTTGCACTCAGTCGTCAGAAGTGAACTTTGCGTGCCTTCTGCTCAGCAAACTCGTTCACTATTGTGGTGAAATCCAGATTTCTCGCTCTGTTATTTTCGATGGAGAGTATGGACAATCCACTCAGTCGCTCCTGACCCATGGCACTCAGATAGGTCTTTATCAATTTCAGCTTTGAAAATGACCACTCTCCTGTGGCTACAGTGACTGGTAAGGTGAGGTACAAAAACAAAGCTGTGCAAACGTCACTAAATGTTGCTGCCACAGAGCTATGGTCAATGATTGTTGCTGAGACTTTCCAAAACTTTAGTAGTTGACCCTTACCAGTTTACATTTACGAGCATTGCGCAGCCTAGCCTACGATCAGGAGGTAAAATTTTAAGTGATTGGACAAACAGATTTCCCAGCAGGCCATGTTACAACATCTTATAAGTTGGTGATAAAATAATCAATAATGTTATTAGTTGTTATTAATTAATTTTGATTCTAACGTCGAAATGTCATTAGTAAAATCAAAATGATAGAGATAGTGAAGCACATAAATAGCAATCAGTTAGCGAGCTATAGTATAATTTGTAGTTGTGAATGCGTTGTTAATGTTAACAGTTGTTTGATGAGTCTGTATTGGGGAGGGGGGGCCAATCCCAAACCGCGATGGGCCCCTCGAAGAGCCGTGGGCCCCGGGCCCCGGTGCATCGCACTGGCTGCACTGTCGAATGATACGCCCCTGCCAGGTAGCCCTGTGCAACCTCTCAGTCTAGCCACAACGATATGATCAGTACAACAGTAATAATCATCAGTACAGCAGTAGGTGTTACACACAGGCGGTACAGGCCCTGATGCCTGAAGACTGATATGTGAAGTAGATAGTTGGGCTCAGGATCTGTTCTCTTTGAAGTGTTCCAGCCTGTCAGCCTGTAAACTGTGTGTATGTGTGTGTGTGTGTGTATGTGTGTGTCTGACAGAGCGCTCTGGAAGTCACCGGAACCTTCAAGCAGATGAAGGTGAAGCTGGTGGAGGAAGGTTTCAGTCCAGACGCCGTGCGGGACCCTATCAACTTCCTGGACGAGCGAGAGAAGCGCTATAGCCCCCTCACAGCGGACATGCATGCCGCCATTCTGCAGGGCTCTGTTAAACTCTAACTGGCCAATGGTCAGTCGGGACTCAAAATCTCACTGGAATAGCTGCTCTCTGCACTGATATATATGATCCATATGCACATCAACCCTTACACAAAATCACTGCAGTTATGGGACAGTTATACTGCAATTTTGCTGCAGAACAAAAGGATTTTCATGTCCAAAATATTTGTGCAGTAAAGTCAAGTGCAGTACTTTGTAGTGCAATGCAGTTTTTTTCATGTTCAAAATATTGCATTTCCTGCATATGAACTACAAATAATTCCTCCAATACTGCAGCCTTGACATTTGTGTGAGGGAATGTTATTTCTAGAATGTGTATTAGCCTACTGTCTGTGAAATAAAACTGTATTTTTAATGATTAATTGTTTCGATTATTGTTTGTATGCTTGTGCTTGACACAGCGAGAGGTTAGAAAAATCATTTGTGGAACAATAGTTTTTCTGAGGACATATCATCATGTTTAGCTTTAAAATAGCTAACGTGTCGGAGTTTGCTATCAGTAGCAGATGTTTTTTATGGGTTAATCAATGACTGGAGTGCATCTTTAAATTGTAAAGTGGCTTGTTTGGGCACAATCCTTCCTGCATTTCTGTTTGAGTCGAGGAAGTGTTACAAAGAAACCTTTGTCCCATGCAATAGATTTTACAGCAGCATTTTGGTATAACTCAACCATGGAATCACTCAGAGAAGCCCCTAGTCGCAGCTCTCAGATGGGGGTTGCGGAGGTAGACTTTACTACGATGAACTTTTACCTAAATGTGATCTCTTTGTGTTATCCAATCCCCGGACGCACATTCGCCCTTTGGTATGCCTCCCTCAAATTGAAGTGTACACTGTGAACATAGGGTTGCCAGATACACACACGAATATGTCTAATACGTGACTGAGCCGCACACAGAAAAATCATTAAAATAGGCTTAGTAAGCGATGAATACCAGCAGATGCGTCTGCGAGAGAAAACACGTAGTTCATATTTCTCCATTATTTTTTACCATAGGGCTATATGTCGTAGACAAGAGCTTGCCTCATCAAAATGATCGGGCTGAAACGCAGTGAGTGAAGTCTAGTCAGCCCCATCACGAGTTCATGATCGAAACATCCATGAATTTGGTCACCAAATTTCCAACAAATCCGAAATCCAGCATTCAGAAGGATTACGCTAACTCAGCTGATATGTTTAACTATGGTTTGTGGATTTGGGGTATTGAGAGGAATGGAGCTTAGCACAGTAGCACATCTGGCAACCGCATTCGGATCATAAATTGGGGGTGGAACCAAGGAGTACATCTGACTGAGCTTGCACGCAGAGACATAACATGAAATCAGACTGATATTTAATCTTCTGGTGAGTCGTGCTAACTTACAGAATGCGTTATCGCTAAATGTTGCCTGCGCATGGAGCTAGCTTCGTATGTCAACATAACTGCGCGCAGCATGTACGTCTGGCTAACTATTTTAGCGGGGTTGGCTGTTTTGCCAGCAATACTGAAACCGTTCTTCCCGTATTTTTTTCAGGATCTTAGGTACATTCTTAAAACGATTCGATTTGGAATCAGGCTTACCAAATACAAAAGAGGGAAACCCCTCTATAGCATTCTGGATTGTTTTTTGGATGCTGTGAAGAAACATCCGAATAAGATCTTCATTCACTTTGAAGGAAAGTCGTACACTTATCTGGAGGTTGACAAACAGAGCAATAAAGTAGCCAATGCTTTACGGACTTATGCCTCGCTCAAAGAAGGGGATACTGTCGCCTTGTTCTTGGGGAATGAGCCTTGTTATGCATGGACATGGCTGGGCCTGGCCAAACTTGGCTGCCCTGTGGCGCTTCTCAACTACAACATAAGGGCGAAATCACTGCTGCACTGTTTCTCCTGTTCAGGAGCCAAAGTTCTAATCGCGGCTGCAGGTAGGTGACGCGAGTGTCACTGATCACGAAATCATCGGGTTTACAGTGCGCAGATTGCAGGTTTCGCAGTTTTAATGTTGTAATGTAAATTAAACGTGATTTGGGATTTGTGGGGGGAGAAAACGTGACGCCATGCGTATTTTTCTAAGGGGAAATAAATAAAATCCAGACACGTGGTTCTTGTGTAACCAACCTGCATCGTGTCCTGATTATTGATCTTCTCACGCTTGGTTGAGCTGTCAGATAGGGCCTACATCCTAAATAGCCTAACTTTCCAGTAAAGTTACTCATTTTAGTCTGCATGTAAAACTGATTTTTGATAAAAACTGAATTTGTAGAACATAGAGGGTCTGTTCTGATATATTCTTAGTAATATTTTGTGTCTGTTGGTTATGTGCGCTCTATGCCAATAATTAAATAGTATAAAATCCCTGTAATGTTTTGGGGCCATAACCTTTTGTCTATTCCAGTAACAAATCCCAACATTTGTTTGCGTTTTCCTAGAACAGTGGTTTTCAAAGTGGGGGCCGCAAAGGGGTGCCAGGGGGGCCTCAGCAAGTTGGAGGGAAAAATAAAAGCAACAAATAAATACATTTGAAAAGTTTAAAATATACCTATTACTATGAGGATTGTTATACAATGGCATTATAATAATGTGACGCATATCTGAAAATTATATTTCCCATGATGATGACTTGGAAAAATTATAGCTCTCATATACTGTAGCAGAAAGCCCCAAATACAATTTTTACACACTGTATGCTCCATCGCGAAGTGCTTGTGGCTAAAATAATTATTAGGATTAGCTTAATGTATTTTTACATTTGCCGTAGTATTGTCGATAGGTTTAATAACACATCAAGGGGGTCCTTGGCCAGAACCTAGTGGTATTTGGGGGGCCTTGTTGTGGAAAAGTTTGGGAACCCCTGTCCTAGAACAAAGGGGTGCTCATCTTACTCCTATGCTCAATTTACCCCGTTCTCCCCACAGGTCAACAAGTTCTACCGACCGAGTGGGGAAATTACTAATTCTGCGACATTATTACAGGTTAACCTGTTAAATACCGTGACAGATTAAGACTCCGATACTTTGTCTGGTGTATCCCTTGCAGGACTAGGCGGAGGGTCTGAGGTAGGCTATCAAGTTAAGAGTTAGAGCTGGATTTATGGAAGTGTGTAGCCTTCAGGGTGGAGCACAGATTATTGTTATCTGGTGTGGTTTTGTCAAGGCAGTTATTGTATGAAGGGGCAGGTCACAGTGGAGCTTGTATATCCTGTATTAAGTGTAGTTTAATTAGGGTGGAAGTAAGACTTACTCAGACCACACAGAAATATACACTACCAGTCAAAAGTTTGGAGACACTTATACATTTCCATTCCACTCCATTATAGACAGAATACCAGCTGCGATCATTTGCATTGTTTTTTTCTCCTTGACACAAGGGTTGAACGCAAAGGATACTGTTAAAAATCTTGGTGTATTATTGACAGTGATCTAAATTACAACAGTCACATGAAAGCGATAACTAAATTAGCTTTTTACCACCTCAAAAATATTGCCATTTTAGACCAACTTAGAGGGTTGATGTCACCAACTTAGAGGGTTGATGTCAAAATAAAAACTCATTCATGCATTTATCTCCAGCAGGGCTGATTACTGCAATGGACTGTTCACAGGCTTTCCTAAAAAGACTATTAAACAGCTTCAGGTGATACAAAAATGCAGCTGCTAGGATTCTCACAAACACTAAAAGAACTGACCACATTACTCCAATTCTTAAGTCCCTGCACTGGCTTCCAGTAAGTCACAGAATTGGCTTTAAAGCACTACTGCTTGTTTATAAATCAGTAAATGGAGCAGGACCTAAATACCTATCAGACATGCTTGCGCAGTACACACCTTCTCCTCCTCTCAGGTCCCAGGTGAAAAACCTGTTAGTAAAAACTGCTGTTAGAACTAAACATGTTGAAGGTATTCTGTCTATAATGGAGTGGAATGGAAATAAGTGTCTCCTTTTCCCTGGTAGTGTATATGTGGTGAAAACACCTCTCAAAAGTCAAATCATTCTGGATCCATCATATTTAACCAAGAGTGTTATTGATATGCAACACAACTAGGCCATTGATTGGTGAGTTGAAATGTTTCTGCCCAAGACTGATACAAATAGTCATCACTGAAGCCTGTTGTGGACGGATGAGTCACCTGCGTTCCCTGCGCTCCTTCAGAGCTGCGGTCAGCAGTGGAGGACGTGCTGCCAGTGTTGAAGGAGCAGGGCATATCCGTGTACCTGCTGTCCGACGAGAAGGGCACCACAGATGGCATCAGCTGCATCTCCGAAGCGATTAGCCAGGCACCAGAGACACCTATCCCACGCTCGCTTCGCGCCAACGTGGGCATCAGGAGCATCGCCCTCTACATCTACACCTCAGGCACTACAGGTAGAGACAACTCCTATACATCCATACCTGAGATAACTCCTATACATCCAGCAGTGCAGGGCAACTGTGGCCTACTGGTTAGGGCTTCAGACTTGTAACCGGAGGGTTGCTGGTTCGAACCCAGACCAGTAGGAATGGCTGAAGTGCTCTTGAGCAAGGCACCTAACCCCTCACTGTTCCCCGAGCCGTTGTAGCAGGGAGCTTGCTGGGCCGGGATTAGTGTGTGCTTCACCTCACTGTGTCCACTGTGTGCTGAGAGTGTTTCACTAATTCACGGATTGGGATAAATGCAGAGACCAAATTTCCCTCACGGGATCAAGATACTTACTTACTTACTTACTTACTTACATCCGTACCTGAGACAACTCCTATACATCCGTACATCCATACCTGAGACAACTCCTATACATCCGTACCTGAGCCAACTCCTAAACATCTGTACATCCATTTTTGAGACAACTCCTATATACCCGTACCTGAGACAACTCTTATACATCCATACCTGAGACAACTCCTGATTGATTTTAATTTTCACAATGAAGAGGTTTGTTTTGGTGGTGCCCCCCCCCCCAGGTCTTCCCAAGGCTGCACTAGTGACCCATGAGAGGGTGTGGGCGGCCTCCTTCGTCCAGGCCATGTCTGGGGTGACCAGCACAGACGTCTTCTACATCAACCTGCCGCTCTACCACAGCGCAGGCTTTCTCATCGGCCTCGCCGGATCCATCGAGAGAGGTAGCTCCTCCCTCAGACGCACTCAGACGTCACGGCCGACGTGATGACCCGAGTCACTCACACGCTCAGACATCACTGCGGTCGTGATGACCCAAGTAACTCACATGCTCTTATTGTCGTCCTGCCTGCAGGCATCACTGTGGTTCTCCGGAGAAAGTTCTCGGCCTCGCAGTTCTGGGAGGACTGCAGGAAGCACGATGTGACCGTGATGCAGTACATCGGGGAGACACTACGGTACCTCTGTAACACCCCACAGGTGAGCACACACACACACACACACCTCTAACACCCCACAGGTGAGCACACACACACACACACACACGCCTCTAACACCCCACAGGTGAGCGCACACACACACACCTCTAACACCCCACAGGTGAGCGCGTACAAACTGTTGAGATCCAGTCACGAAGAAGTACAAATCAAGATGCAAGGTTTATTAGGCTGTATACAGGAGAGAGGCACACCCGTAGCACAGCGTACTCCAGAATATGCGTCTCCGACTTGACACAGAATCATCCAGGGTTTAAGTACCCAACAGTAAGAAATAGATAATCATACAGTGACTGTGGCAACGCCAGGAGACATTCAGTCTACCTTAATCAATGACTAAAATGACTGTTGACGCAGAATAGACAACAGCAAGTGATATCCACTCTGGCGCCTTACATTATCATGTTTAAGAGAACATTACAGATATCACACAGGGTCATGATGCAGACGTAGAATCATACTTTTAGTATGACCCACTAGTGAGAAATGCAGAACATTAAACTACATACTGAATATTGGGCCCAATTCTGCACATTAAACCAACATATTAAAGTATTGGACATAATGTTCAATTCCATTTTCTCTCAACACACACCCCTCTAACACCCCACAGGTGAGCGCGTACACACACTCTCCCATGCCCACATCCATGGCTGAAGTGCCCTTGAGCAAGGCACCTACCCCCTCACTGCTCCCCGAGCGCCACTGTAGCAGGCAGCTCACTGCGCCGGGATTAGTGTGTGCTTCACCTCACTGTGTGTACAATGTGTGCTGAGTGTGTTTCACTAATTCACGGATTGGGATAAATGCAGAGACCAAATTTCCCTCACAGGATCAAAAGAGTACTATACTTACACACACCTCTTCAACTGGACCTTATTGTGTCTTGAACTTGAACTGTATTGATTTATTTTAACTATTTTAACTCCCCTTTCCACATTTTGTGCAACTGGACCTTATTGTGTCTTGAACTTGAACTGTATTGATTTATTTTAACTATTTTAACTCCCCTTTCCACATTTTGTGCAAGAACAAATTGCTCTTATGAATGAACTTTCCTTGCTTTCTAAAGTGTGTGCTGTTCTAAAGTGTGTTCCTGCTGTAGCGTTCTAAAGTATGTTCCTGCTGTAGCGTTCTAAATTGTGTCCCTGTTGTAGCTTTCTAAAGTATGTTCCTGTTGTAGCTTTCTAAAGTGTGTTCCTCCTGTCCCCACACACACACACACACACACACACACACACACACACACACACACACACACACACACACACACACACACACACACACACACACACACACACACACACCCACTTGAGCCTACTGGTTAGGGCAGGGGTGGGCAAACTGCGGCCCTCGGGCCGGATCCGGCCCGCCAAGCACTTTCATCCGGCCCGCCGAGCATTTCATTTAGTTATCAGGCTGCTCGCTATTTTTTTCCTGCGATAGAGACGACGTTGGTTAGCTTTACTGCAAACTGCTTTTCACTCTCCTTAGATAACGTTTACAATGTCAATGTCAAAACATCATGTTAAATAGTTTAACATGATGTTATCTCTAAGTTAACTCTTAGTTATCTCCTTTGCAGCAGATCTAACGTTTCTTATAAGAAAGTTTTAAAAGGAAATCATGAAGGCAACAGTAGTTCCCACTACTGACCATTTAAAAACTGTGAGAGGGCCCAGCCGTAGGTACAGCACTAGCCATAGCGGAGCAGGCAGAAGATCATTGAGAAATAAACGTGAATTAAAGCGACTGTCTTAAAGCGACAGTGCACAATTTATACATTTGTTAAACAGCATAAAATTAGCAGTATTTTTAAAACAAATTAGCAGTATTTTAAAACAAATACTTTTCATACTAAATTATAGGCTATAAAAAATGTATTTTTTTTTATGCGTGTGTCGTGGGGGGGGGGTTGGGATGTGCGGCCCGCCAGCCAATTTTCAAAACCCAATGTGGCCCTTGAGCCAAAAAGTTTGCCCACCCCTGGGTTAGGGCTTCGGGCTTGTAACCGAAGGGTTGCCGGTTCGATCCCCGACCCAGTAGGAAAAATGTGGGCGGGGAAAGTGGTTGAGCATTGCTCTCCCATGCCCACATCCATCCTGTGTGTGTTTCACTAATTCACGGATTGGGATAAATCAGAGACAATCACCCTCACAGGATCAAAAGATACTATACTTACACACACACCTTTAACACCCCACAGGTGAGCGCGCGCGCGCACACACACGCGCACACACACACACACACACACACACACACACACACACACACACACACACACACACACACACACACACACACACACACACACACACACACACACACACACACACACACACACACACACACACACACACACACACACACACACACACACACACACACACACACACACACACACACACACACACACACATCTAGACGCACTCTAGCGGCAGCAAACGGAATTTGCAGCAGGGTCGTCTAGCAACTCTCCGTTGGCTTGCGAGCTGGAAAAACCAAACTCTGGTCAGGCCAATCACATTGTGTATAGAGTTGGTGGGCGGACATAACATAATGACAGAGTTGCGACGGCTCCGTGTGAATTCCCTGCTACTTGAAAACAAAGAAGATGGGAAGCGGTCTTTAGAATCGGCATTGGCCGTGACTCAAAGACTTGGAGTTAAGCTTTTCTTTGAGAAAAGAACAAAGAACGGCACTGAAGTCATTCCTTAGAAAGAAATATGTATTCAGAGTTTTACCGATCAGATACGGCAAAAGTTTGATCTACCAACTAGCTCCACTGGTGGGAAAACGCATGGGGCGCTATCCTATTGCGTGCAGAGGGAATGTGAAAGACAACCGGTTATCCCGCCCCTTGGATTGAGCCCTGCCCTGGTGTGTTCCCAGACCCACCATCTTAATGTGGGTCTGGCTTGCCAGGCTACTAATTTGTGGCTTGTCCTCCATATTGTCCAGTGTGTATTCTTAAGCGTGTTTGACTGGTCAACTGTGTCCATAACCAGAGAGCAAATCAGTGTTCCTGGCCTCCCTTACAGAAAGACAACGAGAAAAATCACAAGGTGCGGATCGCTATTGGCAACGGTGTGCGCACTGACGTCTGGAACGAGTTCCTGCAGCGTTTCGGCAACATCTACGTGCGTGAGCTGTACGCTGCCACCGAGGGAAACGTCGGCTTCATCAACTACACCACCAAGGTCGGCGTGGTGGGACGTGTCAACTTCCTGCACAAGGTGAGTCGCCGATCTGCCCCTGCCGCATCCCTGAGGGCGTCCGCTCAAGGCCCACGAACTGCCGAGCGCTGATCAGTTAACCAGCCGTTTCTTTACGGGGCATTAAACACACTCTGGCTTCAGTCGAGTTCCATGTCCCAGATATCCCGCTAGTCCAGCGGTATGCTGCACCTTCATTCATTCTTCAATTGGACCTTATTGTGTCTTGAACTTGAACTGTATTGATTTATTTAAACTATTTTTAGACCTCCCCTTTCCACATTTTTTGCAAGAACAAATTGCTCTTTAAAGTATGTTCCTGCTGTAGCTTTGTAAAGTGCGTTCCTCCTGTAGCATTCTAAAATGTGTTCCTGCTGTAGCGTTCTAAAGCGTTTTCCTGCTGTAGCGTTCTAAAGCATGTTCCTGCTGTAGCTTTCTAAAGTGTGTTCCTCCTGTCCTGCTGTAGCGTTCTAAAGCGTGTTCCTGCTGTCCTGATGTAGCGTTCTAAAGCATGTTCCTGCTGTAGCTTTTTTAAGTGTGTTCGTCCTGTCCTGCTGTAGTGTTCTAAAGCGTGTTCCTGCTGTAGCATTCTAAAGCGTGTTCCTCCTGTCCTGCTGTAGTGTTCTAAAGCGTGTTCCTCCTGTCCTGCTGTAGTGTTCTAAAGTGTGTTCCTCCTGTCCTGCTGTAGCGGATCTTCCCGTACTCGCTGATCAAGTTCGACGCAGACAAGGAGGAGCCTGTGCGCAACGCTGAGGGGCTCTGTGTGAAAGCCGCCAAAGGTCAGTCGCTCTCAGAGGGTCAGCCCTGGGGACAGGTGAAGGTTGAAGGTCATAGGTGAAGGTTAAAGGTCACTGCCTTTAGTTCTGCTGTCTGTTGGTCATGGTTGAAGAACA
The DNA here is from genome assembly GCF_046254945.1 of Alosa pseudoharengus. Taxonomy (NCBI): domain Eukaryota; kingdom Metazoa; phylum Chordata; class Actinopteri; order Clupeiformes; family Clupeidae; genus Alosa; species Alosa pseudoharengus. The sequence goes on along the minus strand of NW_027468565.1, from coordinate 24,744,029 downwards.
GATAAAGTGAATAACCAGACCTTAGATAAGTCTAAGATGTTTTGTTGGTTTGAGACATTCTAAAATGTCCTTTCATTCTATTTTATAGACTCCGTATATTTATGTTTGTGTCATTTCTTTCTCCTGTTCACACATCTGTTTCTCCACCTTGCGCTCTGGGGCCTTATGTAGAGTGACTTCAAAAGCCGACAGCAGACTGACACCCAGAGGAGCGAATGGCCAATACTTTTAGAACACTCCAGAGACAGCAGCTCATTTCCTGCTTGTGATAACATTTATATAGTGCTTTTCTCGCAACCAAAGCACTTCACAGTGAAGAGGGAACCCACCTTGGGTATTGCACAGCAGCCATTATGCGCCAGAATGCTCACCACACACCATCTTGAGGTGGAAAGTGAGGGAACGATTGAATGAGCCAATTACACTGGGGGATGATCAGGGGGCCAGATTGAATGAGCCAATTACACTGGGGGAGGATCAGGGGGCCAGAATGAATGAGCCAATTACACTGGGGGATGATCAGGGGGCCAGTTTTGAATGTATGTTCTTCCTTGTCAAAAAAGAACCACTGTATTAGCCTAGGTGCGTGTGTTCCATGAGGAGGTGACTGTGTGTGTGTGTGTGTGTTCCATGAGGTGGTGACGGTTTGTGTATATTTGTAGGCGAGACGGGGCTGCTGGTGGGGAGGATAACGAAACACTCTCCGTTCGTGGGCTACGCCGGGAACAAGCAGCAGACGGAGAAGAAGCGTCTGCAGGACGTGTTTGTGAAAGGAGACCTGTACTTCAACAGCGGAGACCTCCTGAAGATCGACCACCACAACTTCGTCTACTTCCAGGACCGCGTGGGCGACACTTTCAGGTAACTGCTCTGAACAGGTGGGCTTCTGGGTAACTGCTATGGACAGGAGGGCTTCTGGGTAACTGCTATGGACAGGAGGCTGACCGTGTTCTGTGTCCTACACTTCTGTGTTCTGCACTCATGCTGAGCGTGTTCTGACGGCAGGTGGAAGGGGGAGAATGTGGCTACGACGGAGGTAGCCGACATCCTGAGCACGGTGGACTGCATCGATGAGGCCAACGTCTATGGTGTCAAAGTGCCAGGTGAGACGGGATTGGCTGGTCCTGAGGCGGTAGTTTTTAGATCTCACACACACACACACACACACACACACACCCCCCTGTAGTTTCATGTCCAAGATGTAAAGTGACACCCGTCTGTTCATCTGTGTGGCAGGTCATGAGGGCAGGATCGGGATGGCTGCCATCACGTTACAGGAAGGGAAGGAGTTTGATTGTGTCGACACCTGTCGTCACGTGGCCAACTACCTGCCTGTTTACGCCAGGCCGCGCTTCATACGCATCCAGGTGAGTGAGGAGAGTGTCACAGAACACCTCAATCAGCAGCATTCAAGTGGGCACCAATAGGATGGCACAGATCAGCAGCATTCAGGTGGGCACCAATAGGATGGCACAGATCAGCAGCATTCAGGTGGGCACCAATAGGATCACACAGATCAGCAGCATACGGTCTGTATGAGGACTATCACAGAACTGAGATCAGTAGCATGTGGTGTGTGTGTGTGAGGACTAAAAGAGACCCGAGACCAGTATAAGTGTGTGTGTGAGGACCGTAAGATTATTATCAGGTATCAGTGTATCTCTCAGCGTTCCCCTCTGCTGTGAGGTCCGTCCTGTGCTTCAGCGCTGACTAACGGTAACCCTGCTCACCTGCCTGCATTTCAGAGCTGTCTGGAGATGACCGGAACCTTCAAGATGAAGAAAGTGAAGCTGGTGGAGGAGGGCTTTGACCCCGGGGTCATTCAGGACGACCTTTACTTCCTGCACCTGGAAGAGAAGAAGTACGTGCCGCTCACCAGTCAGATCTACGACTCGATCCTGGCCAGAGAGATCAAGCTGTAGCCAGTGGAGAGAGGCGGACTGTGGCTGAAGCAGCACCGTAGCGGTTCTTGTTCTTCGGGTTCTGTATTTCCAGGAATTAACACAGATAGCCTTATGACTAATCTCAGGGAGGACTTGTACATTAATCACACGTAGAGTAGAACTAAAGCAGCTGTTCAGCGGTCCACGTCCTTCAGACACAGTACGCAGCCCAGCAGACTGGACCGTGTTCTCAGGCAGACGCTCCACTACGGCACGTCTGACGTCTAACCGATACTGTTCTAAATGGAAGAACCGATACGGTTCTAAATGGAAAAATGTAATTTCTACAAAATAATAAATTACTAATAAAAGCAACTCTCGTAACGTCTTTGAAAACCGCATGCCAAGAGAACTTCTGTGCTAAGGCGTTGCAGAGGCCATGTTGACGGCTTTGATATATTAAATCCACTCGGGTGACAGCCATGAGGGTCAACCGGTCAGGCAGTAGACTGACACTGGCTGGTAGGAGGGGCACGCAGACCAATCTGACCAATCACAGGCCTGAGATTTGACTTCAGAAGTATAATTTAGAAGATGCACCTGGAACTTCACAAAACACACACACTGATTAAAACACACATTACAAGTGGCCAGTACTTTAAAAATGAATTTATTTATTAATTCAGTGGTATACTTAGAAATGTGTTGCAAATAAAATAACAAAAGGAAAAATAAATGAAAAAAATCAAGAGTCAGCCAGATGGGGAGAAAGTAAAAGTGGATCCAAGCCGTGTTTTATCAAAAGAACAGCAGTACTGCAGTGCCTTGATAAATCGTCTCTTAGTAGAAAAATACATTTGAAGGGCACCAGCACAGTCCAGCGTCCTGGATCACTAACAGAGGATGGGGTCTGCCCACCGACGCAGACCAACGCACACAGATTCTTTAAATTAGTTCAACCAAGCACGTCCTATTTGGTAAATAAGAATAAAAAGTTTCTGACTGTTAAAAATGCCTTTAAATAGTGTTTATATATATATTTATATATTTATTTATATATATATATTGGTAGAAAAAAGTTGTTTTATGCTAAGTTCCAAGGCTCAGGGCTATAGCCAGAATACAAACATAACCAATGTCATCATTTTTCTTTTCCTTTTTTTTAAGAAACATTTTCCTCTTCAGTTTTATACAAAATAACAAAGATGTACAAAAGGGCATTTACAGTGGAACCAAGGCCATGTACGAGCATTATGTACAGCAACAAGTTTAAACATCACCTAGAGTTTTCTTTCTTCCTTTTTTTTTTCCATTTGACTTCATATGCATAGGCGGAAAAGAAAGCATACCTGTTTGTTAGCCTCGATTATTGGGTGCTAAATCCAAGTTCACCAACAGAATGGGCTTGCAATGGCAAGAGACAACGCTCATCTTTTTTGTTTCTCTGTAACTTACTGCTACAACTTAAACGTGACGTCTGTTTTGTTTTTTTCCTCTTTTTTTAAATAAGATATACTGTAAAGGAAAAGGTCTTATGCAGATAAGGCATCACTGCTTGCAGTGTAGAATGGGTAGGGGACAGGGTGTGTGTGTGCTTGCAGTGTAGAATGGGTAGGGACAGGGTGTGTGTGTGTGTGTGTGTGTGTGTGTGCAGGTGCTTGCAGTGTAGAATGGGTAGGGACAGGGTGTGTGTGCAGATGTGCGTATCTGTGTATGTGTGTGTGTTGAACTTAGTAGCAGGCTTCTGGACCTGAGTCTTTGCACATGCATAGATCTCTAAACAGCAGGAGGTTTGGGAACCCAAAATCAGTTAGTCTACAGTAAAACATGACTAGAAAACATCAGCTCACAACAGGGAGCCCCAGGAGGCGCACACAAAGTCCTTCAGTAGTAGGAGTGCTCTTCTCCCAGTGTCCTTCAGCTGGGACATTCATGTCTCTGAAGACTACATATCCCAGAATCCTTCAGTACCCTCTTCATGGGCTCAGCATTCCATAGATCTTCTAAAGTCCTTCAGGAACCCATCCCCCTCCCCCACCCCCCTCCAAAAAAAACCCCACAACCACAGTCCTCAAAAACAAAAAAGTTCTGCATACATCAACTTTTCTGTTTCTGAGCATATAAGTAGAATTCTCAATGCAAGTGTTAAACGTACTATGGTAATGTTCTATGTTCATTTTTTTCCTCTGGCTCCTCTGCCTGGTTCTGTTCTGGTCTTGGTTTGGTAGAAAACGGGCCTGAGAGAGCCAGGGCGGGGACCGCGGTCCGTCTGGGTCCAGAGCCCCCCTCATGCAGCCACGGCCCCACAACTTCACTTACATACTATTCATTTATTGGTATGTCATTTTTTGCAAGCCTTCAAGCACCAAAAAAGATTTTTTTTTTCCTTTTTAAAATAAAAAAAAAAGAGTTTGGGTTGGCGACCACACGCATGAGGGTTGTGGAGATGGGGAGTGGGTGGGGTGAGGAGCGGTTGCCAGGCAGATCCATCCCCGACGACGACAACATTTTTTGGGCGTAATGAGATTGGAGAAAGGGAGAAGGGAGAATACTTCACTGAATGGGGGAGGAGCCAATTCCCTGGAGCAGGGGGAGGAGCCAATCCCGTAGTGTAGGGTGAGGAGTCAGGGATGTGTGCCCCTCCCAGCGGTAGCTTCATGCGGCGGAACAGGCCACCGAAGCGTGGGCCTCCTCAGAAGTGGTCGATGAGCACAGAGACGCAGTTGGCCCCCACCAGGTAGTTGGGGTCGCCGGGGAGCGCCTTGTTCTGCCAGCTCTTGGGGTCACCTGAATAGGAGAGAGAAGGCAGACACATTCAGACCACAGGTGCGGCTTAATGAGCGTGCTCACACTGGCGGGCACAGGGTCTCTGCGCGCGTCGCGCTCGATGGGCACGGGGCCTACTGCCGTCAGAGCTCAGACCTAGACGGTGTGTACACACACACTCCAGGTGATCAGGCCTAGACAGTGCGCACACACACACATTCCAGGTGATCAGGCCTAGACCGCGTGCAGACACACATTCCAGGTGATCAGGAGGAGCACTATCATGACGGACATCAGGCTCAGGTAGGACTCTGGTCACAGGCCCACAGGAGCCCTGTTCCTGGACAACCCCTATGTGATGATTGACACACTGATGACCCAATCCCCAGGGTAGCTCCAGAGCTGAGGACCTGTGATTGGCTTAGGAGACTACACCATCTCTGCACCTCCTAGAGGTGGATGTTTAACTCAGAGCATCACCAGCTCATCTGATCATCTTCAGCGTTTCATCGGCTACTGTTACTGGCCCTCATCAGAGCCTCTCACGCGCCAACAACTCTGGAACTGCCCCACACACCCACACCTAGAGGTGTAACCCCAACACACCCACACCACCGAGGAGTACGGTTTACCGTGAAAAGCCCAGAGAGTGAAACTGCCCAAGCAGATAGATTTATCCCCCACCACCCCGATCAGCTGCCCTGCAACCCACAGAAGGCCAGAGAGAGGGACGGCGTACCCGACGACGAGTCGGAGGATTTTAGAGCAAAAGACCAACCATCAGGGGTCATAGACGCACAATGAGGCAGGCGCAGCTCCACGGGCTTCAGGAACTTCAGGCCGTGAGGACCGCACATCACCAGGGGACTCAGCAGGGTTTCACCTGGAGGACACACACAGACACAGAAAACACGTTACACGTCACACTTCAGGCTATGAGGACTACATCACCAGGGCGCTCAGCAGCGTTTCACCTAAAGAACACACACACACACGCGCACACACACACACACACACACACACACACACACACACACACACACAAGGCCATGGGAGCTCAGCAGTCTCTCCCCCAACAAGCACAACACACACTTCATACACACACACACACACAGGTAGCACATTACCCTGCCACACACAGGGTGTATGTGTATATGAGTCCTGGTGTGCATGTGTGTATGCATGTGAATAAGAAGTAGGGATGTATGTGTGTGTGTGTGTGTGAGAGTGTGTGTGGGTGACCGACCGACCTTTCTCCTTGTCGAGTGGAGGCAGGATGCTGTTGTCACGGCACACCTTGAAGTAGATCTCCTGCTCGACACCGTCAGGTATGGCCCCCTGCGGAATGATGATGCTCACACCTGTCTCGATGGAGCTCAGCACGCCCCCGTTACAGTTAAAGACGCCCCGCGCCGTGGCAACCACCGTGTGGCCGTCGTCTTCGTCATCCTCCTCCAGTGCACTGGGGCTGCCGCACAGGAAGGTGACGCGCACATCATCCAACAATATCATCTTCATATCCCTACATTAGTCATCTTCATAATCCTACATCAGACACTATAGACCATCATCTTCATAATCCTACAGACTACATAATTCTATATTTGCTATGAATAAGTTTGATGTAAGCATATATATAAGTATATTTGGCCCTCGTTTGCCTTTGTGTGAGCGAGAATGTTATGCGTGAAATCTGGCATGACTCCCCAACAACAACAACAACATTATTATCTTCATTAGATAACCCTACATTAGATACTACTTCATAATCCTACATCAGATACTACAGGACATCGTCATCTACATAATCCTATATCAGACACTATAGGGCATCATCTTCATAATCCTACAGGACATAGTCATCTATATAATTCTATATTTGCTATGAATACGTTTGATGTAAGCATATGTATGATATGTATGTAAGTATATTTGGCCCTCGTTTGCCTTTGAGTGAGCAAGAGTGTGGCGTGTGAAATCAGATACTATAGGCCATCATCTTCATAATCCTACAGGACATAGTCATCTACATAATTCTATATTTGCTATGAATAAGTTTGATGTAAGCATGTAAGTATATTTGGACCTCGTTGGCCTTTGAGCGAGCGGGAGTGTAACGCATGAAATCTGTGGCATGACTCCCCTGCAGAGGGAACGTGCACCTGCACACCACCCACCTGACAGGCACGGCCTTGGGCAGGGCGTTGATGTTGTTGTGCTGGTACTTGGAGCGGTTGTCGATGGTGCGTGTGAAGGTGTCCACACCGCTGTCGTGGTCGGGCTGTGGCGAGAGCTGGGGCTTGGTGCCAGGGTTCCCCACACCAGGCTTGCTCTGGTTGTCGTTGGGCAGCAGGTTGTGGTTGAACTTGGGGCTCTCGAACTTGCGCTCAAAAGGCCTGGCCGAGCTGGTGTAGGGCTTGGGCACGTAGCGGTTGTAGCTGGTGGGGGCGGTCTTGGGGGGCGCCTCGGTGCCGTTGACCGGGGGCTTGGGGGGCAGGTAGCCGCTCTGCACAGGGTCCTCGCGAGGGACGGTCCTCAGGCCAGACAGGTCCGGCTTGGCTTTGGGAGAGTTGTGTGGCTCCGGCACTGAACTCACTAGGAAGGGATGGGGAATAGGGGGGTTGGATGTTCAGAATGATACTTAACTATTGGCTAAAGATTCTCAGTAGTCCCAAGGTCAAGCACCTTTCTAGAAATTATTTGAGGTCTAATAACTAAATTTAGTAACATTGCAGAAATTGTCACATTACATTACATATGTGAAGGTTTTACTTTCTATGGTAAACACACTCATGTGCACACACACACACACACACAGCGAGATGCTCACCGTCTGTGGGGTTGAGTTTGGGGAGCGATGTGGGTGGGGCCGGAGGGACGTATTGAGAGGGGGAGGGGCTTATCTGACTGACAGGCTCGTATCGCTTCTCCACCGGGCTGCTCTTGTCCACAGACTCCGCCCTGAATCACGCATGGCAGCAGAGAAAACTCATCACACAAACACACACACTCCTCCTGTGTGATAAACACACACACACTCTTCCTGTGTGACTGATCTAGATCTAATTTGATTGCTAATTCCTATTCATAACTTTGTTTAGGGTAGACTGAATTGTGGCAGAGTTAAATCGGTCAGATTGTGTGTGTGTGTGCGTGTGTGTGTACCTGGAGTAGGGGTACCCCAGCTGTGTTGGTTTGGCGAGGTCGTGGAAGCGATTGGCGGGGGCCGCTTTGTTGTCGAAGTTCCTGCGGTCGAAGTAGGAGAGCTGCTTCCTGTAGAACTCCTCGTCCTCGTCCGGCTCATAGTGGTTGGTGCGCACCGGCTCTGCCACCGACTTTTGCTGCGGCTTCTGGGGCTCAGGGGCCCTACATATACACACACACACACACACACACACGTGTGGGGGAGAGATGAGGGGAGAGAGGGAGATGGAAAAGGAGGCAGGCAGTAAGTGGAGTGTGTAATGAATAATAGAAAAGTAAACGTCTGAGAGGTGGAGTGGAGTGGAGTGGAGCGGTATGTGTGTGTGTGTGTGTGTGTGTGTTTGAGAGAGAGAGAGACGTGAGGTCAGGAGGTCGGTGTCTCGCCTGGGAGCAGTACTACATGATATAATGGGGGGGGCACAGCACGATGCAACAGGCTGCCTGCTGATCCTCCAAACAACAACTAGATGGAGCTGTGGGGCTTCGAGCCTGAGGAGTCATACTAGGTCCACTTCTATTAAAAACATCTAGTCATACTAGGTCTTCTTTTATTAAAAACATGTAGTCATATAAGATACTCTTTTATTAAAAACATCTAGTCATACTAGGTCCACTTTGATTAAAAACATCTAAATTTAGACAAGGTCCACTTTAATAAAAAAAACATCTAGGAAATAGTTTGGAAGGTAAATTCAAGGTAAAGTCTATAATTTTGAGTAGCTGACTTTTCCTTGAATTTTGACAAATTAGACATTCACTTCTACAAAAGACAGCCTACAGTTCAAGTAAAAGCGCGTGTATCTGTATCGGTGTGTGTGTGTGTGTGTACCTGTAGGAAGTCTTCTCCTGCTCTAGGTTGCTAAGGGAGTTGGCTTTGAGTACAGGTCCGGGAGTAGTCACGGGTTTGGGTAGATCAGTGGGCTGAGAACACAGAGGCAGAAAGGATCACACACACACACTCAAAAGATGATGCACTAACAGGGACAGAGTGTGTGTATAAATGAATTGATCAGGTAGCAATTAGCGACCTAACTATGTCTATCCATATAAATAAAATTACCATCCGCTTCTTCTGAAAGAGAGAGAGAGAGAAAGGGAGAGAGAGACAGAGACAGAGACAGAGAGAGAGAGAGAGAGAGAGAGAGAGAGAGAGAGAGAGAGAGGGGGAGAGAGAGAGAGAGAGAGAGAGAGAGACAGAGACAGACAGAGAGAGAGAGAAAAAAAAAGAGAAAGAGAGAGAGAGAGAGAGAGAGAGAGAGAGAGAGAGAGAGAGAGAGAGAGAGAGAGAGAGAAAGGGAGAGAGACAGAGAGAGAGAGGGCAGTGGCGTGTCCACCTACCCTGATGCCGCCGGGGTCTCCTGCGTCCTTGGCACGGTCCACGGACACGGAGCGCTTGTTCTCGAACATCCTGACGCGGTTCAGCACGGACTGCGGCTTCATGGCCGGGTCATCATCCGGCTCGTCCCGCGGTGGCGGGGGGAGGGGCTTGTCTCCCGGCGACAGCAGCGTCTCTGGTTTGGGGGGAGGTGGCGGTGGCGGCGGCGCGTCTGACCCGTAGGGACGCGCGTGTGTGTCTGGGTGGGCGTGTGCGTGCGGGGGGCCGTCTGACCCATAGGGGCGTCCGGCAGGCCCCAGCGCATGTGCAGAGCGCGGCGTGTCGCCATAGTAGTGCTTGGGCGGGTCCGGTGATCGCGCGGTCGCCGGGTAGGCGTGGGGCTCAGGCTCATATGGCGAGCGCGCCTCGTAGGTCGCCGGCGGGGGAGGGGGCGGAGGCTCCTCGTAGCGGGCGGGGCCAGGGGGCTTGGCGTGGCGAGCTCGTCCGTCGTCGTAGCGAGGGCCGCGTGGTGGGCTGTAGTCTCGCGTGGGGCCGTCCTCGTACGGGGAGCGCTGCTCGTAGCCCAGCGGCGCCGGCTGGTGGTACATGCTGCTGGGCAGTGCAGAGGGCAGCTGCGGGGCAGCCGGTTGCTCGTAGGGGGCGGGGCTCCACTGCTGCTCGCCGTAGATGGGGGCGCGGGGGTCGTAGTGGGCGTGCGGCTCGTAGGCGTGCGGTCGTGGCGGTGGCGCAGCAGGCTCGTAACCGTAGGGCTGGTGAGGGTCGTAGTCACGGTAGGGCTGCTGGGCTGAGTAGGGCGCCCCCTGTTGGCCAGAAAGAGGCGGCGCCACCGGCTTCATGCTGGGGTTGACCCGCACCGCCTCATCCATGCTGTACAGCTCCTTCTTATACATCTACACACACACACACACAGAACAAACGTCAAACACACAGCTCGCATAACCAATCAGAAACCACATCTAGCCAATCAAAAAGAAGAAACCCAGGAAAACCTGCTAAATTATCCCAGAAAAGATAGAAGAGGAAAAGAAAACAGAAGAGAACAGAAAAGGAGAAGAAGAAAAGAAGAGAAGAGAAGAGAGAAGAGAAAGAAGAGGAAAGGACAGGAGAGAAAAGAAATGAGGAGGATAGGAAAAGAGGAGAAAATCGAAGGCTACAGGAAGAGAGGCTCTACAGCTCCATCACCCAATCAGTGCTGGATGGCTGCACCCATCACCCAACCCTTTACATGACTGATAGCACTTACCCTCCCATCTACCCCCTCCCCCTATTTACCCCCCTTACCCTCCCATCTACCCCCCTAACCCTCCTACCTACACCCCCCCAATATACCTCCCTTAACCTCTACGCCCTTTAACCCCCCCCCCCCCATGTACTCCCCTTACCTTCCCATCTACCCCCTACCCTCCTACCTCCCCCCTCCCCATATACCTCCCTTACCCTCCCGTCTACACCCTTTACCACCCCCATGTACCCTCCTTACACCTCCCCCACCCCCAATGCCTAGGGGGCGCTACAGCCATATGCATGAGCTCAAGCCGATACTAGTTGCCCAGGCTGCTTGGGACTGGTTTGCTGAGCCCTTAGGAATGCTGAGATGAGGAAAGCAGCTCAGATCGACCTGAAGTTTGAGCTCAGTCCTGAGGGGCCAACCAAACCACACAGCTCGCCTGCAGACAGCACGCAGGACACCTCACCTGCGCTAATGCACACAGGTGAGGTACGCTGGACTTTAACCAGTCCTTAGCAAACACATGTTAACACACCTGGTTAGGTGCCTGAGGAGTAACGCACCTCCTATAGTGCAGTAGTGCATAACGACTCCATGAGAGCTCTACTGTCTGCAGGTCAGGCTGCCGCATGCAGAGGTCCAGACTTGCAAATTAATTCTCTTTTCAATTTGCAACTATCCCAGATCACCACTACATGAGCCTCTAATCAAAGCACTGCACAGCCACTGGGAGCACTAACACACAGCATTCCAGGTGCTTCTACCACTACACACACACACACACACCCCAAGCTCTAGGAAAAACCCCATACCAGTCAGGAGCCATGCACAGGAACACAGGCTCTCCTCCCCTCCTTCTCTCTCTCACACACACACACACACACACACACACACACACACACACACACACACTAAGGCACAGAGATGCACCAGACCCCTCCTCTCTCTCGGGCTCTGTATGGTGCATGAAATACAGTCACACAAACAAGCACACATACGCTCTACTCGGCGTCTGAAAGTGTGATCAACCACACCCACACACACACACACACACACAGACACACAGGTGGGTACAGCACTCATGCAGATAGCGGTGCTGGTGAGAACAGAGGTGTAGCAGTAGGAGGAAGATGGGGGGAGGAGGAGGAGGAGGAGTGACTCAGAAGCGAGTGCGGAGGAGACAGGCAGGAGGTGCTGAGCGGAGCGGGTCGGTTCGGGAGTCGGGTGGGGCCAGCTGGGCGGCCGCGGGCCGGAGCGAATCGGTTCCGTTGGAGCAGAGCAGGTACCTGTGGCCCGGGAGCAGGCGGCTGGTGCGGGTCGAGAGGAGGGGTCAGGGGTTCTGGTTCTGGGCTGGGGGTGGGTTCAGGTTCGGGGGCGGGGCTTAGGGGCTCCGATGGGCTCGTACCCGCCAGCTGGGCGCCGGAGGAGGAGGCGGGGCCTGTGGACGTCGCCACGGCAACGGGAGGCGAGGGGAGGGAGGGCGACACGGACACGCCCACAACCTCAGCCTGCGGTGGAGCAGCGGGGCAGAGAGGTTACAGCACACACACATACCGCTAACCTTAAACACACACAAACACGCGCGCGCACACACACATACACACCGCTAACCTTAAAAAACACACACACACACACACACACACACACACACACACACCGCTAACCCTAAACACAAACACACACCGCTTACCTTAAACACACACACAAAGAAATCCTTCAACACACACGCACACATTTACCTCACACACACACACCCACTAGTACTCCACATACACACACAGCTATCTTTACACATACAACTGAACAAAAACATGCATACACAATATCCAGACATGGTATGTACACAACACACACACACACACACACACACACACACACACACACAAATACCCAAAGAGAGTGCAAACTAACACACATCCTTAGAGAGACAGACACCACACAGACACTGCCAAGCACACTCACTGCAGTATAACGCTCCTTCACAAACACGCGCACACACACACGCGCATGCACGCTTGCTGCAGTAACACATCATGTTCCCTCCCGCTCCTCTCTGCTCTGGGAGGAAGAGAGGCCTTCAGATGATGTATGCTCTCTCTCTGGTGAATATGTCCAGTCAGCCAAACACACTCCTGCAGTGTGCGTGACACACACACCTCCTTAAATCTCTGCACACACACACAGATACACTCTTAATGCTCAAGAGGGGCGAACACACACGGTCCGTGCTGAAACACACACGTTCAGTTGAGCAGCTCATTCAGATGCATTCATTGGTCATTGGATTAGTGCCACTATCACATCAAGACTCACTAACACACACACACACACACACACACACACATTAAGACTCCCTTCAGAAACACACACACAAGGACATACACACTCTGCTGTGCTGCGAGAAAACACACAAATACACACAACTCTCAGCAACTGTCACATGGGTGTGGGTGTGTGTGTATGAGCATTTGTGTGTGTGTTAGACAAATGGTGTTGCGTTGGCATGCCCATGTGTGTTGGCTTGGCATTGTACATTCTACAAGTCTAAGTGTGTATAAAAAAGTGTGTTCAGTAGGGCTGGGATAAACGATTATTTTTTAAACGATTAATCTAGCGATTATTTTTTCGATGCATCGATTAATCTAACGATTCATTTTTTCAGTCCGATTCGATTTCGATTCGATTATCGATTATCTCCCCATTAATTCACTAATAGCAACTTATACATGTTTATTTACACATCTGAATGAAAAAACATGAATTCTTTAAAGGGACACCAGGCAACGTTTTCGTGTTAATTACTCATCTTCGTAAGTCGGTATATGGTTAAATGACTCATTACAGGGCGAATGAAGACTCTCTCGCCCGCCCCTACTGCCTGTAGGAAGAATATCCCGCTTGCAAGTTCAGTGTATCGTACCCGCCGACCGAAGCAGGATCAGTTTATATCCTGCATCCACAGCACAGAGGCAGGCTAACGAAACGCTAGCGATTGTTGTAAACGTGTGTATAATGGCAGAGCCGGCGAAGAAGCAGCGAAAAAACCCTTGACAGAAGATGCAAAGAAAAGGAAAAGAGCTTCAGACCGAGCGAGGGGGGAGTTTCGTAGAGAAAAAGCATTGCCTGGTGTCCCTTTAACATTGCAATATATGTTTATTGCTCTTAAGATTCCAAAATAAAAGACTATACAAGTGCAAAGTAATGCATTCTTAGTCAGAGGTAGCATTCAATAAAGTTCAGTAGTGTATGTCTAATTGAGTGCCATTTTGAGAGTCATTTTAAGACGTTCGTGTGGGAATCCTTGCCATTAACATTAACACAGTTAAAAGGCTGCTGATGTGTGGATGCAATTCATAACTAGTTAGTTCTTCTCCTTTGGACAAGCACTTTTGAGTCTTGGAAAACACTTTAACATTTAGGCCCTACATCGGGATTTTGCAAACATTCAGAGTCAATAAAATGAGCCCTGCATGAGTAACGAATAAGCAGCTGCAAGTAAGCATGCTAAACTCACCCAAACAGTATTCTAACGTTAGCTTTGAGATACTGCTTGATTGCATACTGTAACTTAACTTAGTTTAGTCTCCTCAATGTACTGTGTTGTGATAAGACCTTAGCAGAGTTTACTTTAACTTTAATTCAGCAGTTTTAATGCTGCAAATTTGCGCAGCATGGTCACGATGCTAAGCGGATTTAATAGCAATTTAGCCCACTGTGTTCTATGCAGTGCTTCTATGTGGCAACAACAATCCTTCAACAATCGTGAATATTTTGTTAAATGCACATGCAGAGGAGGAACAGCGGGCTCGTTACGAGAGAGAGCGGGCGGGGCGAGGAAAGACTGTTTGAGTAAAAAGTGCAGCTCAATGAAATTATCTTATCTTATCTTTAATTTAAATAGTAGGCCTACAACATAGAACATCAATGTGTGGTGGCCGGTTTTTATTTCGTGGTGCCCAGCCACAGATTAGTCAACGTATGGAAAACACTGAAGGTGTAAAATTAAAAATATTTAGCAGCACACGTTATGCTTGACGAATCGACGCTCATATTTTGCGTCGACGTATTTTTTGCGTCGACGTCATCGATTACGTCGACGCGTTGTCCCAGCCCTAGTGTTCAGTATGTTCCTTTATGGATACACATGAGCGGCTGTGGTTCAGTTGGAGCGTGGGGATTTTGTGTGTGTGTATGAATGAGTGTGTGTGTGTGCGAATGAATGAATGAGTGTGCACGTGTGCGAGAGTGTGTGTATATGAATGCGTGTGTGTGTGTGTGTGTGTGTATTAAAGGAGAATTCCGGTGTGATATTGACCTAAAGTGTGTTGAAACATGATACCGAGTGTGAACGTATGTCTCATAGCCCATCTCGGCTTGTCCCCTGCACTCCAAAATCTGGCGCTAGTTAGCCGATGCTACCAACAGCTTTTTCAGTTGTGGTGCTTCGGCATCGGGCTAGCCATGCAAATAAATCACTGTTTTACACCATTTACGAGGCTCAATGTATCTCCACACTTCATTGGTAGACTACCGAAGGCCCTGACATTTAAAACGAGACATTGAGAACTTTTAAAAAGCACTGGTAGTTTACTTACAAGACGATTTATACAGACAGTATAATAATTCAGTGGAAATGCATGGATTCCAGTTTCTTCCAGTAGCAGCAACTGGAATCCATGCATTTCCACGGAATTATTTTTGGAATCTGATCCCTTATCATACCTGTTCATTCTTACTCGTCGCTCTACTTATCGTGACTAAATTCAAGATGGCTGCAAACGCTAAACTTCGTGAAGATACTGTCTGTATAAATCGTCTTGTAAGTAAACTACCAGTGCTTTTTAAAAGTTCTCAATGTCTCATTTAAATGTCAGGGCCTTCGGTAGTCTACCAATGAAGTGTGGAGATACATTGAGCCTCGTAAATGGTGTAAAACAGTGATTTATTTGCATGGCTAGCCCGATGCCGAAGCACCACAATTGAAAAAGCTGTTGGTAGCATCGGCTAACTAGCGCCAGATTTTGGAGTGCAGGGGACAAGCCGAGATGGGCTATGAGACATACGTTCACACTCGGTATCATGTTTCAACACACTTTAGGTCAATATCACACCGGAATTCTCCTTTAATGAATGGGTGAGAGTGTGTGTGTGTATTAATGAATGAGTGAGTGAGTGAGTGAGTGAGTGAGTGTTACCTGCTGCGGGGCGGGGCCTTTAAACCCTGCAGGGTCGATGCGGGAGCCCATGCTGAGTGGTTGTGGTTCGGGCGGCACGTGGGGGTTGTGCGCGGTGGCGACGACCGGGGCGACGACCGGGGCGACCTGGTATCCGGGGTAACCGGCGGCGTCCTGGATGACGGGCGGCTCGTCGCGCACGGGCTCGCTGGAGCGGGTGATGGCGGGCTCGGGCGGCGGCCCGGCCTCGTCGTTCAGCGTCTCGTCCAGCTCCTGGTCGGTGTAGGCGCCGCCCTCGGTGTCGGTGTCCTCGTAGTCGGACGTGTGGCGGCTGTCCGTGCTGTACATGCTGTACTCGCTGCCCGGCGCAGACAGGTACGACAGCCGGTCGTCATGGATATCCAGGTCATCCTCAGGAGCGCCGTCCGCCTGAACAGGGTAGAGAGAGGGAGAGAGAGAGAGGGGGAGAGAGAGAGGGGGAGAGAGGGAGAGAGAGAGAGAGAGAGGGGGAGTAAGGGGAGAAGTAGAAAAAGAAGTAGTTGTAGAGAGAGAGAGGGAGAGAGAGGGGGGGAGGGATTGAGAAAGAAGAAGTAGAAAGGGCAGAAGAGGGAGAGAGAGAGAGAGAGAGAGAGATGAAAATGATTATCAGGTTCTGTTTGAGGTGTGTGTTGGACCTGTCCAGCAAGATGTGTGTGTTTGTGTGTTAGAGGTGCGTGTCGCCTCACCTTGCCCTCGGAGACCCAGACCAACTGGTTCTGCTGCTGCTGGATGGTCTCCTTCAGCGCGCCGTACCAGCCATCGTTCATGTTGTTCAGGTTGATGGTTGCTATGGAAACACAACCACAACACAGATTATCATGATGACACAATCCAGGCAGGGGTCTGGGCAGAACAAGACCAGAGCCTCTTACCCTTCTCAAAACCCTCACACACCCACACACACACACACACACACACACACACACCCACCCCCACCCCCCCACACAAACTCACTGGTGAAGAGGTGGTTGTTGTTCTTCCTCAGCTTGAGGGCTCTCTCGTAGAGTTTGCGGGCGCTCTTGCGGGACTCTGGGCACAGGCGCGTTCTCATGTTCTTGACGCCCTGCTTGCTGTCTGGGCTGAGGAACACCACAATGGGGTACCACTGAGCGTAGTTCAGACGGTCCACCGCGTTAGGGGTGATGTCCAGCAGCGCATGCTTGTCCTGTAGAGACACACCACACCAGCAACAGCATCAGGCCCTGACACACCACACCAGCAACAGCATCAGGCCCTGACACACCACACCAGCAACAGCATCAGGCCCTGACACACCACACCAGCAACAGCATCAGGCCCTGACGCAACTACTAACTAGGGCTGTCACTTTACGTTCAAAAATCTATTGCACAATCGATTGGACCAAACAACACAAGTTTCGAAAACTAAAATAGGGAATCGATTTTAACCAAATATTTACACTATTAATTTTAAACAAAATAAACAAATAAAAAAGATAGATGTAACAAAATTCACAAACAAGAATATAAGAATATAAAAGAATTCCGAAGTGCAGTAAGCATTGCGAAAGCTAAAAAGAAAATTCCCACCAAGTTTACGCACCGGGAAGAGCTGTTTCAATCAGCTGCTGTGCTGCTCGTGTTTTGCCAAAAAATGGAGGAAAACGCGATCAACCTGTGCGACATGTAGAGAGACGAGTGATAGGCCCTAATAACTTGAGGAGTTCGATGTGGAAGTACTTCGGATTTTTGGTATATTAAACTATGGAGAAGAACAAAGCGGTAGGCTACGCAAACTGTGCAATCCAGTTCTACGTAGGCGAAATTTGTTTGACATTTCTAATCGTAAACACAGACACAGCTACGTTGAAGCCTGCAGTCATGTCACTGATGTAATGGCAGTCCACTCAGCTTACTGGTTTTCGAGAATGTTGCACTTCTGTTTGTCATTGTGCACGAAACTTCACGCCAATAAATCATCAGAAATATTGCTGGCTTGCGTCTACAAGCACCCTCTTTACGTTCGTCCTAATGCCTGTTAGTTGTTTGTGGATTGGCCTATATTTGGCGTTGAAAATGGAAACATCTTTAGACATAAAAAATCGATTTTACAATCGATTCAATGAACACTTATGTCTCAAATCGAACATGTCCCTACTACTAACCAGCTTCGGAAAGGAGAGGAGAGGAGAGAGAGAGGAGGACTAACTAACCCGGTCTATGATCTGTTTGATGGTGTGGAGACGGATGATTCCAGAACTCCGCTGATCTGTCCCCGCATCACGAGGCTCACTCTCTGGAGATAGAAAGAGGGGGGGGGGGGTAAGAGAGAGGGAGAGGGAGAGGGAGAGGGAGAGAGAGAGAGAGAGAGAGACCCCAGAGAATGAATGAGTTAATTACTCTTCTACATGTAAGTAAATTACATTTCCTTCCCAGTCTTGAGAGGGCTGTGTGTATTTCTGTGTGTGTATTTGTGTGTGTGTGTGTGTGTGTGTGTGTGTGTGTGTGTGTGTGTGTGTGTGTGTGTGTGCGTGTGCGTGTATACTTAGTGGGTTTGGAGTGGTCACTCACTAGCCAGCTCGAAGGTGTCTTGCTCCTCCCTGGAGAGCTTCTCTCGGGCCATATCAGCGATGGGCCCAAAGATCACCACAGGACGCAGGAACCCAGCTACAGGACAGACAGAGATGCCTTAGAGATCTTACTACTCATCTACATTTTCTCTGCACTTCTACTTCTCATGGTGTGTGTGTGTGTGTGTGTGTGTGTGTGTGTGTGTGTGTGCGTGCGTACCCTCTCTCAGGACGACCCTCTCGTATGCGGGGAACTTGGTCTGGACGGGCTGGGCACTCAGGTCCTCCCGGCTCTTCCTCAGATTCCGTTTAGAGCTACGCAGGCCGCGGAACCGCCAGAAGTCGGCCCGGTCTCCGCCTGGGGTCTTGGGCAGCGTGTACTGCACACTGGACAGCTGCTCCGCCCTGAGGGACACACACACACAAGGAAGAGATGCAGAATCTTATTGGAGAGGATACAGGTCACTCTCTCACACACACACACACACAAGGAAGAGATGGAGAATCTTATTGGAGAGGATACAGGTCACTCTCTCACACACACACACACACACACAAGGAAGAGATGGAGAATCTTATTGGAGAGGATACAGGTCACTCACACACACACACACACACAAGGAAGAGATGCAGAATGTTATTGGAGAGGATACAGGTCACTCTCTCACACACACACACACACAAGGAAGAGATGCAGAATCTTATTGGAGAGGATACAGGTCACTCTCTCTCACACACACACACACACACACACGGAAGAGATGCAGAATCTTATTGGAGAGGATACAGGTCACTCTCTCTCACACACACACACACACACAAGGAAGAGATGCAGAATCTTATTGGAGAGGATACAGGTCACTCTCTCTCTCACACACACACAAGGAAGAGATGCAGAATCTTATTGGAGAGGATACAGGTCACTCTCTCTCTCACACACACACAAGGAAGAGATGCAGAATCTTATTGGAGAGGATACAGGTCACTCTCTCTCTCTCACACACACACACACACGGAAGAGATGGAGAATCTTATTGGAGAGGATACAGGTCACTCTCACACACACACACACACACAAGGATGAGATGCAGAATCTTATTGGAGAGGATACAGGCCACACTCTCTCACACACACACACACAAGGAAGAGATGCAGAATCTTATTGGAGAGGATACAGGTCACTCTCACACACACACACACACACAAGGAAGAGATGCAGAATCTTATTGGAGAGGATACAGGTCACTCTCTCTCACACACACACACACACACACACAGAAGAGATGGAGAATCTTATTGGAAAGGATACAGGTCACACTCTCTCTCACACACACACACACACACACACACACACACAAGGAAGAGATGGAGAATCTTATTGGAGAGGATACAGGTCACTCTATCTCTCACACACATCATGAAGAGAGATCAACAGGGAAAAACACCTGCTGTTGTTGGAGATGATTTCACTCAAACACACACACACACACACACACACACCTGTTCTTGTTGGGGATGATGCCCCTCTCCACCTCCTGGTGGTTCTTGCCGATGCGGATGGCAAGCCAGGAGCCCAGCTTGCCGTTGTAGAGTGTGTCGACCACGCGGAACACCTCGCCCTTGTTGAAGCTCAGCCCGTACGGAGACTCCTTCTCGTACTCGAAGTGCGTGCGGATGTAGAAGGAGTCGCCCACGTCCGACTCCACGATCCGCCGGTACACTGCAGCAGAGCATCACGGGAAGGCAGGACTTAGACAGGAAGTGGTCAGAGGAAGAACACACACACCGAGGGAGGAGTGAATGGATAAGCAATGGAGAGAGGAAGAGGAGGAGGAGGAAGAGGACGAAGAAGAGCAGCATGAAGAGGAAGAGGAGGAAGAAGAGCAGCATGAAGAGGAAGAGGGGGAAGAACAGGAGGAGGAGGAGGAAGAGGGGGAAGAACAGGAGGAGGAGGAGGAAGAGGAGCAGCATGAAGAGGAAGAGGAGGAAGAAGAGCAGCATGAAGAGGAAGAGGGGAAGAACAGGAGGAGGAGGAGGAAGAGGAGCAGCATGAAGAGGAAGAGGGGGAAGAACAGGAGGAGGAGGAGGAAGAGGAGCAGCATTAAGAGGAAGAGGGGGAAGAACAGGAGGAGGAGGAGGAAGAGGAGCAGCATGAAGAGGAAGAGGGGGAAGAACAGGAGGAGGAGGAGGAAGAGGAGCAGCATTAAGAGGAAGAGGGGGAAGAACAGGAGGAGGAGGAAGAGGAGCAGCATGAAGAGGAAGAGGAGGAAGAAGAGCAGCATGAAGAGGAAGAGGGGAAGAACAGGAGGAGGAGGAGGAAGAGGAGCAGCATGAAGAGGAAGAGGGGGAAGAACAGGAGGAGGAGGAGGAAGAGGAGCAGCATGAAGAGGAAGAGGGGGAAGAACAGGAGGAGGAGGAGGAAGAGGAGCAGCATTAAGAGGAAGAGGGGGAAGAGGAGGAGGAGGAGGAGGAAGAGGACGAAGAGGAGCAGCATGAAGAGGAAGAGGAGGAGAAAGAAGAACAGCATTAAGAGGAAGAGGGGGAAGAGGAGGAGGAGGAAGGAACGTTATGCTCACCGTCCTTCTTCTTCTGGGCCAGGATGGTGACCTCCTCTCCTTTGGGCAGGTCCAGCAGGAACAGCACCGCCTCCTCACGGATGATGTTGGCAAAGTCCACATTATTGACCTGATGGGACACACAGACAGGACACACAGGGCAAACGTGTCAGGGAGAGTGTGAGTGCAGAAGGTGAGTAGGTGGCAGTGAGTGTGTGTGAAAATGCATGTGAGTGTTAAGGCTTTCTAGATATTTCCAGCCATGTGTCCCACTCACAGTCCCACTCTGAGTACATGAGCTGAGTGAAGAGTGTGTGTGTGTTGAGAGAGAGAGAGAGAGAGAGGTAGAGAGAAAAAGAGAGCGAAAGAGAGGTGATCTGATAGCACATTGATGAATATACAGTATAATATTAAATAGTAATACTGTATCATTATACATTTCATTTATGCCAATAAAGCTCCATTGAAGAGAGAGAGAGAGAGAGAGAGAGAGAGAGAGAGAGAGAGAGAGAGAGAGAGAGAGAGAGAGAGAGAGAGAGAGAGAGAGAGAGAGAGAGAGAGATGCATGCAGACACATAAAAAGGATTAAAAAAAAAGCTGCGATGTGGAGCCATTTGGCTGGTCACCAGACTGGGGAGGTGGTGTGTGTGGGGGGGGGGGTCACATCATCACCTAGGAAACCACCCTGTAAAGAGCAGGCATCTGGCTGGGCCCAGAGCAGAGGGGGTGAGAGTGTGAGTGTGAGTGTGAAAGAAAGAAAGAAAGAAAAGAAAGAAATAAAAGAAAGAGAGTGCAGAGGAATTCTGGGATATGTACCGGTCGTAAAAGAGCTACTGCCGCTCCAGTGCCTGTAAAGCTCAGCTATAAACCCCCTCCACATACACACACACACACTTTTAGTGTCCTGATGATATCATCCATCAGCTCTAAAGCACCCATCACTGCTGTTATGATAGTGAGATCTCACACACACTTACTTCACTTGGAGATGGCTACACTGATAAGGCCTCTGGAGCAGCCCCATTAATATGATGTAGAATGGCACGTTAACACACACCAACACTAATGGTCCTTTCCCACTATGGGGTAAAACCCCGGTGTCTGTAAAGCCTCGGACGTTTTGTATTTCCATGATTGAGGCGGGACAGTGGACACCGGTAGGACAAACATGTAACGACGTGATAATGACATTCTATGTAATGACTAAAGCTAAATAAACGGAACATTTAAGACATGACCTAGTGTGATTATTTTAACAGACGTAACGTGATTGAATGGTGAATGTTTTAAACTGTAGGGAGTTGTGGTGTTGTATGTAGTTTTAGCACATAGCTCGCCGTAGTGTTTGTTTTTAACTATAGGCCTATATATAACAACTACGGGAGCAACGGAGGAAAGGTATGATGAATGACATGTTTGACTGATGAATATAGACGGTATAAGGGTAACCAGAAAACACAGACACATTCAACAAACATATACATTCAAGCAGACATACATGCAGTGTTTTAAATGAAGGCAGCGCTACGCTGCCGTGACGGTGGCTAATTGTCCCGTCACACACACACACACACACACACACACACACACACACACCAACACTATGGGACACCGCACTAAGGAACACACACTCAAGTGTTGGGCTGGGCACCTTGCACCAGTGCCACAGACACCACACTTCCACCATTAGTGTGTGTGTGTGTGTGTGTGTGTGTGTGTGTGTGTGTATGCCTGAGACGAGAGAGAACGTGACTGAATGAGTAAGAATGTGAGAGAGAGTCAGTGAGCGAGTGCGTCAGACATGCACATGCACGCACACACACTCACCCTGAGTATCTGGTCTCCCTCCTCCAGCCCCTCTTTGGCCGCAGGACTGTCCTCCAGAACGCCCGCCACAAAAATGCCCACGTCGTTCCCTCCGGCCAGACGCAGGCCCACACTCTCCCCCTTCTTAAACTTCACCAGCTTCATACTGGGCCTAAGATGTGCACACACGCACACAGACACACACACGATAGCAAAGTTAGAAGACTATGAAAAGGAATGAGCAACAGTGAAAGAGTCATGCAATACAGTAACTGTGTGTGTTTAGTGTGTGTGTGTGTGTGTGTGTTTAGTGTGTGTGTCCTACCGGAGGATGCTGTCGTCGGGGGTCTCGCTGGGCACGGGTGCATCTGCAGGGCTAACGGGCAGGTCCACATCAGGCTGGCCAGGCTGTGCATACACAGGTTTGGGCTCTGGAACACACACACACACACACAAATAAATACACTCACATAGAGCCTTTCAGCATACAGTCCCATTACAATCTGAGGGTCAACAGAGCTGCTAATCCAGCTAAGGAGCATGGAGACAGCCAGTCAGAAAATACCACTTACAGCAGCCGCAACCACACACACATACACATATTTTATCCTCAGTGAGGAGGTCAGACAGGCACAGTAGGATGTGTCGGGACACCATCATGTCACAATGTACACACACACACCTGGTGTGTGTGTGTGTGTTGAGTGTGTGTTGAGTGTGTGCGTGTGAGTGTGAGTGTGTGTGTTGGGCATGTGTCAGACCTGGCAGCGGCGGCAGCTGCTTGTCTTGGCGTGCAGGGGCCTCCTGTCTGGGCGTCTCCTCCACCATCTTGGCGGGCATGGGGATGGGCGCTCCCTTGGACACGCGCTCCTCCTCACGACTCCTGTGGCTGCCACGGCAACCAAACACAAACACACAATCAGCTCTCAATCTCTCTTCACACACACACAGGCCAGACTCGGGTCTATGTATGCACACACGCACGCACACACACGCACGCACACAGCAGACTCATGTTTCTATCAGCACAGTGTCAGAGCTCAGTAAGGAGTCATGCATTATGGACTCACAGAAAACACACTGCACATCACACACACAACCTTACACACACACAAACACACGCTTAGCTCTGCAATGATGGAGTGAAACAGACATCACAGGCAGCATCACACTCCACAGAAAATAGAAGGCAAAGCAAGGACACAGAGAGAGAGAGAGAGAGAGAGAGAGAGAGAGAGAGAGAGAAAGAAAGAAAGAAAGAAAGAAAGAAAGAGACAGAGAGAGACTGTGTGAAGAGAGGAGAGTGAGTGTGTGTGTGTGTGTGTGTGTGTGTGTGTGTGTGAGTGAGTGAGTGTGAGTGTTGGGGCCTGTACATGTGAAGGTCAGGGTTCTGCTGCGTCTCCTCCTCCTCCGCTGTTCTATATTTAGCCTGACTGCTCCAGCTCATCTGATCAGAGGAGACACAGCAGTGAGCAACGCAACTGCCCTCTACTACCCCCTACTACCCCACAGGAGCTATCTGCCCCTACTGCCCCACGGAGGACCTTTATGTGTGTGTGTGCCTGTCTGACCAGCTGATGTTCTGAGTGTTCATGTTGTACATTAAGGGCTCCCAGTAAGAGGAGGTCTTTATCTGTGTGTGTGTGGCTGATCTTTTGTGTGTTCATGATGTGTATTAAGGGCTCCCAGTGAAAGGAGGTCTTTTTCTGTGTGTGTGTGTGTGTGTGTGTGTGTGTGTGTGTGTGGCTGATGTTTTGTGTGTCCATGATGGCTCTTTTCACAGGGAGGTCAGGAAGGTGACGAGAGTGCTTTACTGTAAACGCTTCCAGTCCATTTCTCTCTTTGTATCGCCTTTTAATATCACTTTGTTCCCTCGCTCCGCCCTGCTCACCCACTCCACCCTCGGGGGCGCCAGTCGGGAACAAGACTGCACAGAGCAGAATGAAAGATTCTTCTGTAGTCCTGACCAAAGACACCCGAGAGAACCCCCCCACGTTGTGTGACGTTGCAAGCACTGTATATAACGACTGCAAGTTAGCAAACTAACTGGCCTCCACTACTAGTTGACAGCGGTGATTGGTTGTTGACCTGTCAATCTCCCTTTAAAGCCTACACAGCCACAAGCTTCCGGAAAACCCACCGGCAAGCTTTGACTAAAAACCAACATACATGTGACCGGGCGGTAAGGGCTCAGTTGTACTTGCGGTTACACCAAGCATATGCAACCTGCACCGTCCTGTCAATATACTTTCTGCATGAAACGCGGCCAAAACACATGATATTGCATGTCTTTGCATCTTGCAGATGCGACTCGTTACGTCACGTTGATGTGCGCAACCGACGCACCAAACAAGCGCAGAATACGCATGACAGCCATGATGCGCACGCGTCATTAGCAGCAAGTATAATGAGGCCTTCACCCTAGATTCACATGCTTGCGTTGCGTTACTGCATGCTGGGTTTTCCCGACAGTCGGGGGTGTGCATTATGGTGTACATGCTTGCCTTGCGTTTCTGTCTGATGGTGCAGCAAAAGTTGAACATTTCTCAACTTTTTGGCAGACGGCGACAATTCACTTCGTCAACAGATGACATAAGCCCATGTAAAGTGAACGAGATACGTCTCCAGCACTGCATTCAATGCAATCGTGTGTAGGCACCGTAACACTACATCTAACCGCTCAGCAACTCCACTAACTGAAAGCTGCAGACACCTCAGAAACTGTGTCAGTGGATCCCATTTAAACACCACACTTCAGAGTCCTTTTCACACATCATGGCCCTGAAAGTGTGTCCCCCGTTCGAACATCATGTCTCTTAAAGTCCCATGTTTCAAACGGCACGGCTCATCTGAGTGACCAGTCGAGGATTGGCGACCGGCGCTGACCCCAGCCATGCAGCTGAGAGACGTCATGGAGACCAGGGGTCTCATTTATAAAGGCTGCTGCGCTACGCACAAAAAAACGCTGCATAAACGGAGGTGAACTGTATGTGCGCATCTTTCACCGCCAACGACAGGATTTATAGAAAACAAATATGCAGAAAAACATACACCTTTCAAGCACTGCAAAACACTGGGCAATCAACTCCCGTTCTCTCTCTCATATAGGCTACTTTTCAGTAGTAACTAGCCTGGACACTAACCTCACGTGTCTCATATGGGCTACTGTTCAGTAGTAACTATACTGGCCAATTAGAAAATCCAGCGAATATCATAATATGCCCATGATTATACCCGTGTTTATAAGTTGATACTTTACACTTTATGGTTTGCCATATATATAATATAATAAAGATGATCTCATTCAGTACTTTTTTTTCACACAGGTGTACTTGGTCACGTTTTACATTTTCTCGCTCTCTGCAGACTTGACTTCCTTCTCCAAATTGACATGACGTCTCCATCTTTCTCGTCAACTATTATCCAATAAAATTCCTCCTGCATAAAGGTGTGTGCCACAAGTTTTACATATGTATTATTAAAGATACAATCTACTTATGCACGAAAGTAAGGTAAGGTTTTAGGTTTTATATTATTAAGACACTTTCGTGCATACCTTGAGTCTAGGGTAAGGTTTTAGGTTTTATAAATGAGGCCCCTGGAGAGGTGTTTTAACTGGGCTAGAATGTCCATAACTTCCTCATCTCTGGGTGGGGTAGCATACATATTAGAAAGCTAAATACCGCATTGACTGTCGAGTTCTATTAGGTGGCATCATAAACGTATATAGGGAGGGAAAGTGAAAACCAGTCACATGCTCCTCCATTGGCCTCCAGTGATTGCTGACCCCACCAAGATGGCATCGCTATTTACGTACGTTCTGGAGTCCAATGTGGTATCTAGCTTTCTAATATCTATGTGGGGAAGCACATGGGCAGAGTTCTCATTGGTTGCTTAATCACAGCAGGTCATGTGAGGACACACAAGCATTCCTATTGGACACCACACGTCTGCATGCATCACAGTGAGCCACAGGTTATATTGAGGTTAAATAAATAAATAAATAAACTAAAACAAACAAATTCACTCAGGGCCTTACATACACAAGGCTCCGAGCACCAAAAATACACACACACGCTCACTAAGGCTGCGAGCACCAAAAACATTCACACACAAAATGAATTGACTTACAGGGGGAGGATTCTGTGTAAGAAAGGCCCTGCATGCCTGAAACATAAACACACCAACATTAACTGACTCATAAGGCTACGCCGCTATGCAGGAGAGGAGAGGAGAGGAGAGGACTGAACTGCCTTCTATTTCACACTGAAGTTTTGCTGGATAGCCATTACACATTCCTTTAGCTAGAAGCACGCACACACGCACGCACACACACACACTCTCTTGTGGAGGAGGAAGAGGATGATTAAGGTGTCCACATATCCCTCTCGATCCTTCCAGAGAGGCACTTTCACGCCCCCAGTCCAGATAGCCATGTGTCCTTTATTACGGAGCTGAGGAGGGATGCTAACGCAGCTAGGCGCTACGCTACGCTACACACCTACAGGCATGACTGTCACCACAACACACTTACAGCATCCTCCATCTACTGAAGGGACTGGACGTCACAGCACATCACACAGGCAGCACAGAGACCAGAGAGACGAAGTGGGACAAGTTAGGGCGGAGAGTGGAGTGTGCAGCTGTGTGTTCATTTCGTTGTGGTTGTGTGGGGATTCTGACCCATCCTGATCAGTTGATGAGTGTGTGCGTTGAGTGGAAAGTTGCTTGTGTGTGTGTGTGTACATGTATGTGTGTGTGTGTGTGTGTGTGCGCATACCTGCCATTGCTGATCTGCTGCGGCGAGTGTCTGGAGTGGTCGGAGGGCTCCGAGCGGCGGTCGGGGGAGCGAGAGCGGCTGCTGCGGCGCCGCTCATGGGAACGGTTGGAATGATCAGATGCCACTGAGTGGATGTCTGAAATATCTACAAACACACAACAACCCGCATGCTTAGGCACACACACAGACACAAGCCCAGCGTCCAATCCTGCGAAATATGCTGGGTGAATATGACTGGAGGGAAGCGCTAACTGACTGACCAAACAGTGAGCTAGCGTGGAGTTCCTCAGGGGTTAGCATGCGGCCCTGCCCAAGTTGGGACAGGTTCATACCGTCTCTGTCGGACACGTTGGCGGAGGGGATGCTGTCGTCCATGTCGGGGATATTGAGCAGGGTCGCCCGCTCGTCCCTCTGGACCACCATCTTCAGCTTGCCCTTTGACCTTTCGATCAGCTTCTTCGCGTCGATCAGGGACAGGTTCTCCGTCACCGTGCCGTTTATCTGCAGGACAGAGGGCGGGAGACAGATATGCACATGTTAGCATGTATGCTATTTGCATGAGTGTGTGTTATTAATGGCTCTTTTCCATTAAGGACCGGGGCTGGACCAACGCTTTATCCCTGAATAAATGCTACTGGTCTGTTTTTAAATGTATCCAGCTTTATTGTTGCATCACATTCCATTCCAAAAGTCCTACTCCAGGGCTGTCCTGAGGCCGTCTGGCCTGTGGCCTCGGTTCAGCATCAATCAGGGAAATAGAAAAAGTCAGAGGCTTTACCCCAGACACTGGGGTTTTACCCCATAGTGGAAAAGGGCCATAAGTGTGCTTTGTTTTAGCATGAGTGCATGCTATTAAGAAAGCTGTGTTATTATGGGGGAATGCTAAGCCTTGACAGCATGGTGGGATGCTAAGCTTTGGTAGCAGCGTTGTGCGGTTTGTGTAACCTTCAGCTCGTCGTCCATTTCTGACCTTCCCTCTCTCTCAGCTTCCTCTACAACACGCTCTCCCTTCTACCCTCCCGCTCTCCTTCCTCTAGAACACAATCTCCCTCTCTCCTCTAGATCTCTCTCTCTCTCTCTGGTAATCACAGAGTAACTCACAAATTGATACGGTTGCAATACTTTGCCCATGATAATGATAACACGATTCAGCGACAGATTAAATCTACGATACATCTAGTACACTGTATTTCTACCCCTCTCCTTCCCTCTCCCTCCTTCTCTCTCCCCTCTCCCCCTTCAACTCCTTCTCTCTCCCCCCTCTCCCTCTCTCTTTCCCTCTCTCCCCCTCTGTCCCCCCTTTTCCCTCCCTCTCTCCCTCACCCTCCATCCCTCTCCCCCCCCTCCATCCCTCTCTCCCCCCTTTTCCCTCCCCCTCCTTCTCCATCCCTCCCTCTCTCTCTCCCTCCCTCCCTCTCCATCCCTCTGTCCCCCCTTTTCCCTCCCTCTCTTTCCTTCCCCCTCCATCCCTCTCTCCCCCCTTTTCCATCCCCTCCTTCTCCATCCCTCTTTCTCTCTCCCCCTCTCTTACCTTGAGCACCACGTCTCCCTCCTGGATGTTTCCATCTCTGGCCGCGAGGCTCTCGGGAGAGATGTCCTTCACGAAGATGTGACTGGCCAGCCGAAGCCCGTATTCTGCTTACGGAGTCAAACACGGATACACACACACACAAACACACATCGCATGTTAGCCTATTAGCACATTAGCACCTTGGAGCACAAGGACAAAACACATGCACGGTCACACACGAACTAGACTGCGTAGCACAGTATATCACAATGGAACATGGGCTACACAAACACAAACACACACACACACATAGTGTGTTACAGGACAATACTATGGAGCGGAGGTTTGTAGCTGAGAAGAGGAAAACAAAGGAGAGACATAGAGAGGGGTTAAAGAGCACAGGGTTGACCACTGCATACAGCTGTATTGCACACCGGCAAGCACCAACACACACAAACAAGTATATATACATACACATATATATACATACATACACAAACACACACACACACACACACACACACACACACACACACACAAAGTCCCATCAGATGTGTGACCCCCCTGGCTGCAGCTGGCGTTCCCGAGTGTGTGAGCCTCACCTTCATTCTTGCGAGACTTGATGAGCGTGACCTTGGCAGGGCGTGGCGGGACGCTGGAGGTGATGGAGCGGCGGTCGGAGCGCGGGGACATGCTCCTCTCGCGGGAGCCGCTGCGCTCGCGGTCGCGCTCCCTCTCGCGCCGCCCGATGCTGCCCCTCTCGCCGCGGCCACTCCGCCGACCTGCGCTGTAGGCGCTGGGGCCGCTGCGACCACTACGCACCTCGTAGATCTCGTCCTCGTAGCTGTCCTCGTCCTCGTGCTCCGACATAGTCTCCCGCTCGCCCAGGCGCCCCATCGGGATCTGCACCTTACGCTTCCGACGGATAGTCTGGGGAGGATATGACACGGGTCAGCCTTCGCTTCACACCAAGTGTACCCGCCAGCTCAGTGTCGTGGAGCAGATATGAACGGATACTCACAATCTTTGCGTTCTTGCCACTTTTGCGGAGCTGCTGGACTGCGTACGCGTGCTCCACGTTGTCCATGGAGACGGCGTTAACCATGACGACGCGGTCATTTTCTCTGCACGGGAGAAGGGCAACACAAACCGTCATTACACTGGGCAACTGGGACCCCAGATCCTGATGTCGAAATTTCATCACTTTTGAACTACTAAGAAAAGAACCAAGTCTACGCTACAACATGAGATCTCCGTGTACTTTTGAGAACCCGGTCTACTCTTCAGAATGAGATCTCTGTGTATTCTAGAACATGATGAGAACCCGTTCTACTCTAAGGCATGATGGGAACATGAGGACCTAGACTTGTCACATTCAGTCCAGCGTGCCTCAAACAGGAAACAGGAAGTCTTACTGCAGCAGGCCCTCGGCTGGTCCACCCTTCAGGACATCTGAGATGACGATGGACGTCTCGCCGCTCTGGAAGTGGGGGTTGTCCCGCCCACCTGAGATGGCGATCCCAAACCCAAACCCTGGTGCCTGTAGGGACAGACACACACACGCACAAACACAGATAGAGACAGACAGACAGACACACACACACACACACTTCAAATCTCTACAAATACTCACAATCTGAAATGCAAATGCATAAATCAAAACGACCTCCAGTAAATGGGCAGATGCGTTTCAAGAACAGGAGGACAGAAAAGAGAGATGAAGCCTCAGGAGAGCAAGGTCAGCCATGACAGGAGAGAACGACAGAGCAGAGAAAGGAACAAGGAGAAAAGTGAAGGAGAGCGGGAGGGAAGAAACAGGAGGCCAGATAGATAAATGGGAGGAAGAGACAGAGAGGGCAGCTAAGAGAGGGAGAGAGGAAGAGCCAAGGGCACAGAGATGGATGTACAGGGAGAGAGAGGGGGGGGAGGGGGAGAGCGAGTGAGAGAGAGAGAGAATCCTGTAAGTAAAGCCGTGGTCTTACCCTATGGAGAGTTACGGTGTGCTGTTCCCAGATTACGGTCTCCTCCATTACTGCACTCTGGAACAGACAGACAGAGAGAAACAAAGTGAGATCACCAGGACATCATTTGGGTCCTTCAGTGGCAGCATCACAGTCGTGTGTGTGTGTGTGTGTGTATTATATGTTGTTTGAGAGTGCATGTTTGAGTGCAACAGGTCTGTGTGTGTGTTCTGCGAGTGCCTGTGTCTGTCTGTGTGTCTGTGTGTGTCTGTGTATTATATGTTGTTTGAGAGTGCATGTTTGAGTGCAACAGGTCTGTGTGTGTGTTCTGCGAGTGCCTGTCTGTCTGCCTGTGTCTGTGTGTGTGTGTGTGTGTGTGTGATTATATGTTGTCTGTGAGTGTGTGTTTGAGTGCAACAGGTCTGTGTGTGTGTTCTAAAAGTGCCTATCTGTGTGTATGTGTGTGTGTGTGGCCGTGTAAATATTATATGTTGTTTGTGTGTGTGTTTGATTGCAACAGGTCTGTGTGTGTGTGTGTGTGCTCCCTGTAGGTCAGAGGCAGCAGCTGAAGGAGCCATACCGTCCGCAGGCAGTAGATGTGTTTTAAAGCATTGATTTATTCATTTATTTATGCTCTCGCTTCTGCAGTGCAGCGCAGGAGAGAGAGAAGAAAGGAGAGAGAGAGAGAAAAAAAGAAGGGGAATAGATGAGTGAGCAGAAAAGAGAAAGAAGAGAAAAAGGAGAGACGAGCAGAGAGGAGAGGAGGAGGGAGAGAAGAGAGGAAGAAAGAGATGAGAGAAGATAAGAGAAGACAGGAGGAGGGAGAGAAGAGAAGAGAGGAGGAGGAAGAGAAAAGGTAGAAGGAGAGAAGAGCAGAGTATACTTGGCAGCACACACAACTCTGGAGACTTTTAGGGACTCTCGCATACACAGAGCCATCACAATGCACCAGTCAGCCAGGAGGACCAACACACACACAGCCTCAGAGCAATCACAATGCACCAGTTCGCCGGGAGGACCAATCACTCACACACACACACACACACAGTGACAGCCAAGACTGACACCCCAGCCAGCCAAGTGATGGGGAGGAAACACAAATAGCAGAAAGTGGAGAGTTCAGCAACACTGCAGAAAAGCCCTGAGTGACAGCCAGCAAACACACACACACACACACACACACACACACACACACACACACACACACACACACACACACACACACACACACACACACACACACACACACACACACACACACACACACACACACACACACACACACACACACACACACACACACACACACACACACACACACACACACATAACGCACGCGCACATGCACGCACAAACAAAAACACTTAAGTCGGTGTTTGTGCTGCTAGGTTAGGCAGGGAGGTGTCCAATCACTGGCGACACACACAAACACACAGGTGCAGCACATGTTGTTAATGTGAGTACAAAGGCATTAAAGTTCTGTGTTGCTCTGGTGGTGCAGTTTGTTTATTTGAGCCCAGTGCTGGCCAGGGGCTACTCTATTTGGGTCAGACAGACCGACCGTTTGGGGCAGTGTGCTCCTTGTGTATTTAACAGCACATGAATAATGAACGCTAAAGAGTTAGCGCGCTAGTGCTAAAGAGTGTTTGCAGTGGTTGAGACTAGCTCTGCAGCCCTGTGGCTGTGTGATGGTCTGAGCGATCCGACGCGACCTCACGCCCTGCGGACCAGCAGAGAAAGTGTCCTGCGATCCGACGTGTCCCCACGCCCTGCGGACCAGCAGAGAAAGTGTCCTGCGATCCGACGCGTCCTCACGCCCTGCGGACTAGCAGGCAGAGTGTCCAGCGCAGCGAGAATATTAATCAAAGTCGCTTTAGTCTCTCAACGCCGCAGCGCTGCGTGAAATACTGCACCTGTAAGTTAGGCGGAGGCTGGAGGCCATAATTTCAGGTCCTTGGCTATAAAGAACACCGCACGAGAGAGAGAGAGAGAGAGAGAGAGAGAGAGAGAGAGAGAGAGAGAGAGAGAGAGAGAGAGAGAGAGAGAGAGAGAGAGAGAGAGAGAGAGAGAGAGAGAGAGAGAGAGAGAGAGAGAGGAGAGCAAGAGTGAGAAAGCGAGAGAATGAAAAATGTCTGTTGAGCGTGTCCTCTTCAGAAGTGCACTGCGATCACATCTCACACAGAGAGCACCTGATCACACACACACACACACAGAGCTCCCCATCACATCACATCACATCACACACACACACAACGCCACATCAGGTCTCTCTCTCACACACACAGGACGCCCCATCACGTCTCTCACACACACACAGGGCCAAAAAGGTGTGACCCTCAGCAGAGATTATACCGCTTCGTTAGAGCGCAATCGCTAGCCCACACACACGCTCTCACACACACACACACTCACACACACGCCAGCTGCTCAGGGGTCCACTGCAGCATCAGACAGGGCCAAGACGAGAGGAAAGCTCAGTGGGAATCTTTCCATTTGCAGATAAACAAGACACAAACACACACACAAACACACACACACACACACACACACACACACACAACGATTTCCTCTCTGAGGACTGAGCCCAAATTGCTTCTCTGATTAAAAAGGAAATCGTTTGATTGGCCAGAGCACAGAGAACCACAGGAGAAGACTGGGCCGAATTCCTCACTCTGTGTGTGTGTGTGTGTTACTGTGTGCCTTTGTACATGCTTGGAGAGAGTTCCTCACTGCGTGTGTGCGGAGGGAGTTCCTCACTGCGTAAGTGAATGCATGCGTGTGTGTGTGTGTGCCTGTGTACATGCTTGAAAAGAGTTCCTCACTGTGTGTGTGTGCGGGGGGAGTTCCTCACTGCGTGCGTGCGTGCGTGCGTGCAGTGTTTCCCGCAGGAAATGTGTTAGGGTGTTAAGGTGGTGGCTGTCTGACGGGGGGGACTAGGGGTGTACATATAAAAATAAGCAGTGTATAATATAAATGAATATAGAATATTGATATTATTATTAGGCAACAAATTTGTGCAGCATCCTAATGATGCTAACTGGATTTAATAGCAATTTAGCCAGTTGTCTTCTATGTGCCGCCAACAACAGTACTGACTTGGACGATTGTGAATGTTTGGATTCATATGAATACTGAGGAGGGGCGTGTCCGTGTGTGTGAGTGTTGGGAGTGTGTGTGGGCTGAATGTGTATGTGAGGGAGTCTGTGAGTGGTGTGTGTATGGGAGTCTGTGAGTGCTGTGTGTGTGTGTGCGTGCATGGGAGTGTGTGAGCACTCTGTGTGTTTGTGTAAGAGAACTCATTAATTAGAGTTATGTGGAGCTGCCAGGATGTTGCAAACAAGTAAACAACAAACTATTCAATTCAACAAGGAAGTTGGTACTAGTTGATGTGTGCACATGTGTATATGTGTGTGTGTTTGTAACAATAGCCCCCCTCACAGATGCCTGCATGAGGCCTACTACTAGCTCCAGACTAGCTCTCTGTGTGTGTGTGTGTGTGTGTGTGTGTTGTGTGTGCACATGTATTCACCTGGGGGGCTAAACACACTCCCAGATGCAGCCAATCAGAAGCCTGTAGCGTACCAAAGCCAAGTTTAAATTTTTATTTTTTTTTAAAACACACACAACCCCCAAAGACATCTGTTAAAAACACAACCGAAAAGAGCCTCAACTGAGAGAAACTCTCCAGTCAGCCGTTTCCCCCAAACCAACAGCAACAAGAAGTTTAGAGGCACAGCACCCGTCTGGGGAGGCACTAACACACTCACCGACAACACTCCACTTCACAAACAAGCACTACACTCACGCAAACATAAACAAACACATAAACACACGGAATATTCATAAACCAGATGTAAAACACATGCACTGCTGGGAAAACATGCTCTTTTGGGGCTCTGAGTGTGCGTGCGTGCGTGCGTGCGCGTGTGTGTGTGTATGGGGCAGGATTTATGCGCTGGTCTTCAGGCTGCTTAGAGCGGTTAAAGCGTTGAGGCTGAAGCACTCTGCACCATTCTGTCTGAATTTATGGTTGGGGGGGGGGGGGGGGGGGGGTTGGGGTGGCATGTTCGCCTGGCCCTTTCCACTGAGATCTTTTTTCAGGGAGATCTAGTCTGGAACACCATAGTTCATAACAGTTTCCCTCAGACAAAAAAATGTCAGCCCAATCAGCAACGAGAGGGGAAGGCGAAACCGAAACCTATTGTGATGAACAGTAGCAGCAACACCTGCAAACATCCAAAAGAATGCAGTTGGAAAAATGAATAAATACATTTATTTATAGCAAAAGTAGACCCACATACATTGTTTCCTGACTGTTGATGCTGTTTATTGTCAGTTTGTAAAGTTTATGCGAAGTAAGAAGAACATTTGTAATCTCTGATCAATGTGATTGAAATCATTAGTCCAGCCTTACCAAAGCTAGTGAATGTCACAATGCAAGGGCTGGAAACGAATCCCAGTAGTGAGTCACCAGACTCTATGCACTTTTTCCAGGCTAGGGGCACGTTCCCACCCGGCGGGCGAAAAGCTAATTAAGGCCCACTTTGATTCAGAACCACACTAAATCTTTCATACTTTCGTTTTCAACCATTTAGCCCCCTCACCATTAACACCCGAACCCCCAGCCCCAGCACCCGCCCCCCCCCACACACACACACCCTAACACCTAGGAAGTGACGAGAGTTGGTGTAGAGCAGGTCAACTGAAGAGAAGGAAGACAGACCACAGAGCCCCCATCTACTGAGGGTATCCCTTCCTGTATGTGTGTGTGTGTGTGTTTCCCTGCGTTACTGATTGGACTCCTCACAGGGACCCTCAGAGGGCTGCTGTTCTAGTCCAGGTGGACAGCACTGCTTTGCCGTGGCTGCGAGAGGTCATCAAGGGTCATTGTGACCGCGGTCCGACCAACACGTTTGCTGTGTGGAAACCAGGAAAGATCATCCATCCATCTCTCTCCATCTCCCTCTCTCTCGCTCACCTCATCTCTCTCTCCTCATCTCAGGGGAGCTGCCGATGCCAACGCTCCATTGGCCGTTTCTGCCCAATTTCCCCCTAACACAGCAGAGAGGAAGCTGTAATCCGTGTGGAGTGCCGCTCACTGCTCACTGCGTTAACTATTAATGTCCTGAGTGGTGGAGGAGCGCTAACAGCCCAGACGCAGCCGCAACACGGAGCCAGCAGCTCAGACACATCTGCATGGCACTCACACATCTGTGTTCCATCAGTGAGCTAGACGTCTGTTACACACACATCTGTGTTCCAACAGCAACGCAGATGCAACCATATTGCACACATTTGTTCTGAAAAGTGTGTGTGTGTGTGTCCACCATCTCATCCTTATTGCACACATTTGTTCTGAATAGTTTCCTTCATCTTGCAAAAGAATACTGGACAGACAGCTTCAGTGACTGACTTCCACCAGTGGGAGTGTGTCAGTCACACTGGGTCCTGCCGCGTGTGTGTGTGTCCACCATCTCAGATGGAGAGCAGGTGCAGTCGGCAAAGAGAAGGAGGATGGTGGACAGGTGAGAAAAGGAATCTCTGACTGCTGACCCCTCACACACACACACAGGACAATGACATGACACCAGCCCAAGCGTGTCCCTGTGCGCTCTGTCGGGTCAGCGTGGTAGGAACCTCTCTGGCCGTCTCACCGACAGCCTGACAGCCTGTCTGTCTCTGGTCACCTCCTGCAGGGTCAGTGCCTGACCTCATAGGAGCCCTCAGGGTCACTGGATCTGTGTGTGTGCCCAGCCTCAAAGAAGGCAGAGTGTCGATCGCTGTGTGTGTTTATGTCTCTCTGGACACTTTCTGGACACACACACACACACACACACACACACACACACACACACACACACACACACACACACACAGCCTCAGAGGAGGCCCTCAGGGTCACTGAGTCAGCTCTGTCAGTCCACGCCTGCCCTCTAAAGACAGCTAAAGACACAGACAGCGCTTTCAGATATAACCTCCGGAGTATATGCGGAGGTTTGTCAAACGGAGGTCCTACCCTTCGGATGATTCAGATATGATGCTAACCTGCGGACCTTATACTGACCTTATACGGACGTATGTGTGAACGACACAGAATTACAGAATCTCCGTGTGGTTGTCGAGTGAGGGGTGGGGGCTTGTAGAGTTCACAAGATGCGAGATGTGACGCAGAATATATGCGGCCGCTGCCTGTCACAGCTGCTTTTTGTTTACAAAGCGTAGCCTATGCATTATGTAGGCTAAAGAAGAGAAATCTATTGTGCGTAGGCTAATACTTGAAGTAGTCACGTAAGGGCGCACTTGAAATTGACCTACAGTATTTGTATGTGTGCTTCGAATAAACATTTATCTGTTTTCAACATTATGTAGCCTACCAGAATCTGGTTTGCGTTGGAGAGAGAGCATGCGCAAACTTTATGGTAGGCTACCAGCCAATTCAGTAGGCTAACTCAAGACTTCAAGGCCATGATACAACGTTTTTAAGCAACAAACAAAATACTGACATAACAGTGAAGTTGTTCGTTTTTTCATGGTTTATTTTTTTCCAAAAGCATCCTCTCCCCATGTGTCTATTGCATTTACGTAAGGAGCTTGGAACAAAGTTGGGTTTTCTTCGTTTTCATTTTCTCTAGGCATATATGCTCAACAAATATCAGTGAGCTCAGCAAGTCATATGGGAAGGCTATCAATGAACAGAAAACCGTGTTGGCTAACAATTTATTAAATCAACGACGTCGCTGTAGGCTACTGCCTTTTCAGCGCCTTCTGCTTATGGTGATTCAGTCTTTTGAATTCGTTTGGCCTTCCCATGCAGGCTACAACGTGCCATTCCCTTCATGTGTTCTATCAAAATGTTGTATGCACTCATGGACAGTAGCTCCGTGATGTCTGCATCTTTCCAGGTCGGAGATTTTCTGGACAGCACTATGCCACTCCATCATAACACGGGCATTTAAGTCAGATCTAACCACATGGACGCACGAAAGAAACGTCACTAACACGCCCTCTCACTAGGTGTGAATTTTAACCGCATGTTCTACGCCTCGTTCAGACACAGCACATTTACATAATGTCCGGAGGAAATACTGGGGGGGGCACCGTTTAACATCGGCAGACACAGACACACACCAGGGCTAAAACATCAATGTCTCTCTACTTCAACAGACCCTCAGAACTGAGAAACCCAACAAGTAGAAAGTACCTTTCTCTGTGCTGTTGTTTATTGTTTACTCTGTGTGATTGTGTGCATGCGTGTATGTAAAGGCCTGTCTGCTGCTCCTGCTGTTCCTCAGTCCACACACACACTCCACACACCCTTGTGTTTTTGCCCTGCTCAGTGTTCTTCTGCATGACTAGGAGCTCACGAGCCGAGTGTTTAATTGGACGTTTCATGGCTCAGAGTCATTGTGGAGCTGCGTGTGTGTGTGTGTGTGTGTGTGTGTGTGTGGGGTCTTACTTAATTTTGGCCGTGGAGCACATTATGCCCCTCACTAGAGAAGACAGGCACTATAAATAGAACTCGTGTCACCACTCTGTGCTGCATGCTGGAGAACAGCAGCCGTAATGCAGAAAGAGGGAGAGGGAGGGAGGACAGAGAGAGAGACCAAGAGAGACCGAG
This sequence comes from Alosa pseudoharengus, assembly GCF_046254945.1. NCBI lineage: Eukaryota > Metazoa > Chordata > Actinopteri > Clupeiformes > Clupeidae > Alosa > Alosa pseudoharengus. Next base: position 24,705,639 of record NW_027468565.1, on the reverse strand, counting down.
AGAGAGAGAGAGAGAGACCAAGAGAGACCGAGAGAGAGAGAGAGGTGTCAGCATGTCTGTGGAGAAACACTGAGGTTGTGACAGTGATGAGCAATGCCATGTTTCTACTTCAGCAATCAAATCATGCAAATTTAAAACAGGCAAGACAAATCTCTCCCACACACCCTGAGCAGCAGAGCCGCCGAGATGTTTAGTAGGAGCAAGATGATCGATCACCTCAGAAATTGCAAAAGATGCGTCACGGAATGCTGACACCTACTAAACGTCCCCTGCCCCGGTCCCCCTGCACGCACGCACACTCGCACCTCAACACTACTGTATTCAAATGGCGATGACATGTAGCAGCATGGTGGGGGGAGGGGGGTCTCCCCAGAGGCTCTGGTGTCATTCCACACACGCCGAGCTACGCACTAGGTGCTACGCTACCGCTGCTGATGCAGAGCTACGTGTCGCCAACGGAAACAGAGACTGGCAGCAACACCAGGCAAAGGCATGCAGTCACATAGCCATAACAACTGAAAAACACAAGCCTAAAATGCGTGTGTTGCCAGTGGTCAGATGGCAAAGTTTTATGATGCTAGGCTAAAGCTAATGCTAGCAGCGCCGCTAAACCTACAGCTTGCTGCAGAGCGCAGAGGCTACAGCAGACTCCTACAGCCTCACACACACGACCCTCAGCTACGAAAGCCCGGTCAATCCTACACAACGCACACTTCAGGTCTGTGTGTCAACGCCTGGCAAACTCTACACAACACACACACACACACCTAAAGCTCTGAGCAGCCGGCAAACCACACACATCTAAAAGCAAACAGCACAGAGACGAGAGAGAGCGAGCGAGAGAGAACGAGAGAGAGAGAGAGAACGAGAGAGGAATGCTGTACTTACAGTGGTTCATTGCGTCCACATCGGAAGAATCTCCTCACACAAACACACACACACACGAGCCTCTCGCTAATTCAGCACCCCTGTCCTGCTGCTCCAGCGCGCGCACACACACATACGCTACCCCCCACATGCCCGAGCCAAACAGAGAGCGAGAGAGAAGGGGAGGGGAGGAGAGGAGAGAGAGAGAATGGGAGGAGAGAGGGAGGAGAGGAGAGGGAGAGAGAATGGGAGGAGAAAGAGGGAGAAAAGGAGGAAGAGGAGACAGAAAGAGAGAGAGAGAAAGAAAGAGGGAGAGGGAAAAAGATGAGAAAGAGACCAGCCCCAGTGCAGTGAGTTGAGAGTGAGGAGCAGACTCCTGACCCACATGGTCTGGGCCCTGCCAGGGTCCTCTCAGGCAAGCGCACGCACACACACTCACACACTTACTTCAGCTGTGTGTGTGTGTACACTGAGGCAGTGTTAGACTGCGCTGTAGAACATCCAGCTGCAGGGTAAACTGCTGTATCTCCCTTTAATTCTTACAGAGTTGACTGTGGAGTGTTGGTGTGTGTGTGTGCGTGTGTGTAACTGGTGACGCCAATCTGTAGAGTGTGTAATTTGTGGCAAACAGTCAGTGAAAAGTGAAGCGACTACTTGGCAAGACCTGATTGTCTGCTCAGTAAACAAAACGAGTGTGTGTGTATGTGTACAATCACCAAGTGCACATCTCTTCAATTAGGCCAATATGACCGACCATTCTTTGCTTCATTTCAATGATGATGCTAACACAAACATACACACGCTACACTACAGCGCATGCGCGCACACACACACTGCAGTGCAAGCACACACAAATGCTACACTGCAGCACAAGCATACACACACTCCCACACATGCATGCCTGACTGCAGCAGGAGCTCCTGCAGCTTCAGGTGTAGGAGGGGAAGTGGAGGTGTGCTGCAAGCCTTCCAGCTGATTGGTCACCAGGGTGCTACTCTGCATAACACACAGAGACACCTCTATGCAGATGTTCCTGACACACACGCACACACATACATAGCAGTAGGGGGCATGTGCCAAGGTCATACTGTAGGTAATAATGATCAGTCAGTATGCTGTGTGTGTGTGTGTGTGTGTGTTTCCTTTGCTCCCCACACTGAGACGTACGTGTGTGTGTGTGTGTGTGTGTTATGCTAAAATAGCATCAGTCACTGATGGTCCAGCACTGGCATCATGCTTCACACCATCTCTGTCCTGCTGGTCACAGCTAGAGCATCACTAACAGAGGTATCGCACACATTCCAACACAACCTCTTCTAGGCATGACTGATGAGTCTCCTCTGACGTGTGTGTGTGTGTGTGAGAAGGGGATGGGGGTCACTGAGCTTATGACACATGGAAACCCAAGTAGGAAGAAACAGTGCACACACACCCCAAATGTAATTTAAATTCAAATCCAGTCAGATCTCATCTGGAGTGGTGGATGTAGCTTTACCAGAGCCCTTTGTCTTGCTGTTGAAAGACAGCTCAAGCGAAGCTTGCACTCTCTCTGTGTGTGTGTGTGTGTGTGTGTGTGTGTGTGTGTGTGTGTGTGTGTGTGTGTGTGTGCACTATAAATAGCAGGGCGGTGCTGACGCTGCGGTATCAGAATGGGCCCATATGTAATGATTAGCACTCAGGTTGCAGTAGAGAAGGAGACTGTCTCCACTGGGCTAAACACACACACACACACACCAGCTTCAGCAGGAGCACTGGCACGTGTGTGTGTGTGTGTGTGTGTGTGTGTCCGAGTGCAGGCAGGTGCACGCTGTGAGCCTCATCTTCCTCATGACCATCAGCACTGTCATGAGGACAGCTCTGCCAGACAGACAGAGAAGAGGGAATAAGTGCACGTGGAGGACAGGGGCATGGAAACAGATGAAGACTGTGTGTGTACTCTCTCAGGGCAGATTCTAAATTCAGAGCTGTGCATCTGTGGCCCCTCTTGCTCCAAGCCTGCTGTTACCCTTACAGACACACACACACACACACACCTTCAGCTGTTTCCACTGCCCCTCAACCAGACACCACTGACTGTTGGAAGTCACAGCTTAGAACACACATGATCCGGTGGTGACTCCCAGACCCTTCCTCTTCACACTGTCCTGCGAACAGGCCATCTCAGGCAGTTTGCTTAGCATGTATTTAGTCGTGTGTGTGTGTGCACGTGTGTGCGTGTTTAGAGGGGCCACTTCATCGTCCCTTAACATCTCTGGCAGAAAAGGGAAAAACCAGAGATCCCTCTCGTCTCCGAGACAGATGCTCTTTGGGTCCTGGTGCCGGCCGTCTTGGGAGTCCACTCCCAATGAGCTCCAGGGGTGTGTGTGTGTGTGTGTGTGTCGGGGAATGTGCTGATGAGCAGTGTCATGCAGGAGCACAGCAAGCATCTACACACACCTTCCCCCACTCTCACACACACACTACAGGAGCACAGCAGGCATCTACACACACGCTCCCCCCACTTCGACCCTCATCTTTCTCTTGCTTTTTCTCTATCCCCCTCTCCCTTCCTAGCCCACACGCACGCGGGGGGGGGGGGGGTTACACTCTACAGCATGGACAGGGAGGCCTGTGTGAGCGACGCCAGAGTCTCCTTCAGCTGCACGGGTCTTCATCAACAAAGGAGAGCTTTTGATGTGGATGTCGTGTGACTGGCCTCAGAAAGGCTGCAGACCCGTTTCAGTAGGAGCCAAGGGGTCTAAAGGTGGGATGCCCACACACACACGTGGTGGTCTAAAGGTGGGATGCACACACACACACACACACACACACACACACACACACACACACACACACACACACACACACACACACACACACACACACACACACACACACACACACACACACACACACACACACACACACACACACACACACACACACACACACACACACACACACACACACACGGAGGTCTAAAGGTGGTTCGCCCACTGGGATGACCACACAGAACTCAGTGAAGGAGGCAGCGAACCCAATCCAGCAGTCAGGGCTGGGTGTGTGTGTGTGTTTGTGTGTCTAATCTAATCCAATCAATCTAATCTCAGTCAGATTCTGTCTCATTCATTAGAGCACTTAAAGGGAGCAGGCACTTAAAGAGCAGCCTTTCACACACGTGTACACACACAGCCATGAATAACAGCACACACTCATGCTAACACACAGAAGATTGGGTTTCAGCTCTCCAGGACAGCAGCACAGCAACATAGCTTCTTCAGTTTCCTGTCCATCAGAGAGTCTGATGGCTGTGTGTGTGTGTGTGTGTGTGTGTGTGTTGGCGGCTTAGGGGTTGTCCTATGGGTAATACTACACCAGGTACTGTGGTGTGCAGTAACCTCTCATGTCTCCGATGACCTCTGACCCCTCTGGGACTTTTAAAGGCTCCTGTTCAGTCAACAGCTGGGAAGTGATCACTCAGCGTCTCGTGGGCGGCATTACCACACAGCCGTAGCTACGCTGCAGCAACGACAACACCTGCCGTTGGCACGGCGACGCCCTACCGCATGCCACTGACTCACACAGCTTGTTAATATGTGACAGCAGAGGAATGCGGCCTCTCAGTTCACACACTCACACCCCTGAGTACACACATGACGTCAGAGAATTAGCGGATGGGCAGAGGAGTTTCACAGTCACTGCTCTCATTGTCCAGTGTGTGTGTGTGTGTGTGTGTGTGTGTGTGTGTGTGTGTGTGTGTCCATGCCCAGTCACTGCTCTCATGGTCCAGCGTGTGTGTGTGTGTGTGTGTGTGTGACCATGCCCACTCACTGCTCTCATGGTCCAGTGTGTGTGTGTGTCTGTGTGTGACCATGCCCACTCACTGCTCTCAGGAGCAGCTCTGCTTCAGACTGGCACTCAAGAGGAGGAAGAGGAGAAGGAGGAGGAGGACGCTTGCTGCTGACCCATCAGAGGGGGACAGTCAGATGACATGACCTTTGTTTGTTTGGAGCCAGTCAGGCTGATCTGAGGCAGTTTGAAGGTAAACATCTGACATGGGGGCGTGGTCCGAGAGAGGTGACCGGCCTCATCACACCAGCGCAGTGAAACTGGCCCCAAAGTGAGGCCTGCTGCTCAGGGCTAGCAAGCGCAGGAGGAAGTGACCTCAGCAAGGCATAGGGAGACGGTTCTCTTCCGACTACGAGCTTTCCTGTAGATTATGCAAAGCAGTAGACGGGAACAGAAGCCAACATGCTTGATGGGGATCAAAGATGGGGAAATGCTGTGCGCACACCCACCGACCCACCCACACACACACACACACACCCACACCCACACACACACCAGTTGGCACATTCATTTGATTAGCCTGCTCTGCAACAGTCCTGAAATGACATCACAGCACAAACATGCATATCCACAATAGAGATGCACCGATATAACTGCCCAACATCAGGATCAGCCCATAGCAGCCTTGTTAACTGGTATCGGCTATCGACAAATGTATATGACATATCCCGATGGCAGTATCTGATGTTTATCTGTTATGCTGCATCAAGTCTGGTCTAGCTAAATGTTGTGTTATGCGCAGACTGGGCCATACAGAGACAGCCTAATGAATGGTTTTGCTTTCTTGCATCCAAGTCCACATGCTGGCCACCAGCAGGGAGGTGATGCAGAAACCTGTCTTCTCTCTGGAGTACAATCACACACACATATTCTCCCTGGAGTAAAATCTCTCTGACACTCACATATTCTCTCTAGAGTAATATCTCTCTCACACACACACACACACACACACACACACACACACACACACACACACACACACACACACACACACACACACACACACACACAGACACACAGACACACAGACACACAGACACAGACACACACACAGACACACACACAAATTCTTCCTGGAGTAAAATCACACATACTCTAGTCTCAGTCTATTTTGGGATGGCACACACCAACTGGTCTATTCTTGGAGTCTGGCAGGGGAAAAGAGAAATGAAATTGTGTGAGGTGATGATTCCATGTCTCCCTCCACCCTCCCGAAAGGTAAGCCACACAACAGCATTTAAATTATTCATAACCCTCTGAGCTTGGAGAGAGGGAGCAAGAGAGGGCATGAGAGAGAAAGAGAGAGGGGGAACGAGAGAATGAAGGAGTGGGAGGGGGACAGAGAGCGAATGAGAGAGTGAGAGAGGGGGAGAGAGAGGGAATGAGGGAGTGAGAGAGAGGGAATGAGGGAGTGAGAGAGAGGGAATGAGAGAATGAGGGAGTGGGAGGGGGAGAGAGGGAATGAGGGAGTGAGAGAGGGGGAGAGACTGAATGAGGGAGTGAGAGAGGGGGAGAGACTGAATGAGGGAGTGAGAGAGAAAGAGAGGGAATGAGGGAGTGAGGGAGAGGAGGAGAGAGAGGACAGAGGGAGACGATGGAAATGGTGCTCCCTCACACTTCTCCACCCTCATCCTTCAGCAGGTGACATCCTGTGACTGCAGAGATGCACCTTGGGCCTTTATTTCGAGCCCCTTCAAAACCAGCAGAATGTGAGGGCCACACACACACACGCTTTCGGGGCTAAAAGCTGCCATGCGGGACCCTCGGTGTGTGATGGCCGAGTGCCTGTGGTCAGAGTGTGTGAGGCCGTCTGCTCTGCCTGCCTCAGAGCAATGGCAGGACCAGGAGCGCTCCCCTTCTCTCTCTCTCTCACATACATTCGCTCATCCAGGGAACGTTCAAATACTTTGTAGTCTGCAGACAAAAAGTGTATATTTGTTCTATTATCCCCATACACACACACACACACACAAACACACACACACACACACGCACACACACAGAGAGGATAATCTCTTGATCCACAAGTGAAAGTTACAGATCCAAGTTTCCCAGCAAAGCAGGTCACCTGATGGTGTGTGTGTGAGTGATAGAGATAGAGAGAGATGGACACAACAAGACCCACTAAATACCTTTCCATCTTTTTTCTCTAATCTTTCCCTACAGTCCTGCCCTGTGATAACTGCAGTATCGCCTGATGTAAGAGAGAGAGAGAGACAGAGAGAGAGAGAGAGAGAGAGAGAGAGACAGACAGAGTGAGAGAGAGAGAGAGAGAGAGAGAGAGAGAAACAGGCCCTGCCCTGTGATCATAGTGTGTCGCTCCCGCTCAACTCCTGCGAGTTCCCAGAGCCCCTGGTTAGATTATGGCCTTGGTCAATGACCACGTTACCATGCGGAGCCCCTGGTTAGATTATGGCCTTGGTCTGTGCATCTGCACCAGGTGTAATGTGGGAGTTCTACCATTACTGCATAGCCACCCACCCACCCCCACACACACACACACACACACACACACACACACACACACACACACACACACACACACACACACACACACACACACACACACACACACACACACACACACACACACACACACACACACACACACACACACACACACACACACACACACAAACGAAAGAAGTGAAAGAAACAAAGACACAGTGCAGTGACTAATCGTTAGGGGACTCAACCCAAGTGTCAGTCAGTAAGAATGTGGATGCCAGCTTGCATGTGAGGCTCACGTAAGAATGTGGACGCTGGCTTGCACTGCCCTCCTCCCATGTAGTCCTGCAGTGAAGGGCAACGCTCTCATTCTTTCAGGAGATTAAAAAAAAAATCAACATGCCCACTGCCTCACTCTCCCACTGGCTGAAGGGGCTTACAGAGAGAGTGAGAGGGAGGGGGGGGTGAGATAAAGGGAGTAAAAGAGAAAGAGAGAGAATAGGAGAGACAGAGACCAAACCAGCCCCATCGTCTGGAGTCCATGTTACTCTAGTGCAGCTGTCCACCTCTTCAGGCAGGACCACAGCTTCCCGAAGCCACCACAACACAGCAACAGCACATAACTGTCATAACTGTGTGTGTGTGTATGTATTTCATACTAATTCTCAGAGTGGGCTCAAGACTACAGACACACACACAAAAAAACCTACGGCCCTGAATGATGAGTCTAGTCTGAGAATGTGTGTATGTGTGTTCAGGTCATTAGCACCTACAGACAAACGTCACAATGTCATCTTCCCCTGACATTCTCAACAATGCATGCGGATTGCAAATCACCTTAATAGATTTAAACAACAAATAAATAAATAAATAGCGCAAAGCTTCTAAACATCACTGCATGACCTCCAGGAATTGATTTCAGTTCAAAGGCAAAGACAAAGTTCACTTCCTCCTTCACCTCAAGGGACCAGAAAAACAAATCATTACAGCCACGGATGGACACGCATGATTCTGCTTGGCTGTTGACTTGCTTCTCTTCATGCACAACCTACTGATGCTGGATAACACAGCACAACACACAATCTACTGATGCTGGGTAACACAGCACAACACACAATCTACTGATGCTGGGTAACACAGCACACGATTTAACCTAGTGATGCTGGGTAACAGCACAACACACAACCTACTGATGCTGGGTAACCTACTGATGCTGGGTAACAGCACATGATTCAACTACTGATGCTGGGTAACAGCACATGATTCAATCGACTGATGCTGGGTAACAGCACAGCACACGACACAACCGAATGATGCTGGGTAACCTACTGATGCTGGGTAACACAGCACACGACTTAACCTACTGATGCTGGGTAACACAGCACACGATTCAACCTAGTGATGCTGGGTAACAGCACACGATTCAAGGTGCTCTCTGGCTACGCTGCTTACAGCTGTGCTGACAGATGCCACAGTGAACCAGAGGAGAGTGAAACACTGTGGGAAGCCAAAATACTACATATGATACAGGCTTAACGCTCACCCCCATGTACTTAAGCTTAAGTGCATTACAAACAGTGCTAGGGGGAGGAGGGGAGGGGTTCTACCCAACACGAGAAAACAAAGCTGCTCAAATAATCTGAAGTCATAAGTTAATAGAACAGCTTTACTGTGATTTGGAAATCAAGAGGCTGTTGAAACCAAACAGGACACTAGTCTCAAAAGCTCGCGTGTCGATGAAAACAAGATGTGGGTGGACTGGCTCGACCAAGTTCAGGAACGCAAAACAGGTTTTTAAACCGGACTACACCTGTTGGTCTGCGCTCGTGCCCGTTGCATGACACGCCCATTGACATTACTAACAACCAAGTTATTTCTCACTGGCCCAATGTTTAAGCAACCATTATTTTTTCTAATAATCATTCAGCTGTTTAAACATGAGTTGCTTGGCCAATGTCCAGAATCGTGAATACAAATCAAATCACTACAACAGTTCATGATGTTCAAAACAATCTCCTGAATGCACCTAAGAGGGAGCGAGACACAATGACCATCGCATAGTAGTGCTTAGCAAGGTAACTTAATAACGGAAGTGCAAGCAATATTTCAGTGATAAAAAACACAGTTGAGATAGCTTCAATGGCACCGCTATGAACCAGACACCTAACAATCAGTTTCTATCAATCAGTCTGTAATATGCTTATAACAGAGACAACACAAGTAGCCACTGAGCTGACATCTAACTTAACGTTAACTGAATTGCGAGGTTGAGCAAGCTGATTTCACTAGCATATCATGAAATACCGTAAACAGTTATTATATTGGTTTAGCCAATGTAGCTCATTCATTCACATCCCAAATAGTAACGGTCTCTGACGTTAATTGATAGCTAGCAAGAAAGACTATCAACAGGTGCATCTTCATCGTTTATGACTTGTATTCAGCCAACTAGCCATCAGCTTGATGCGTAAACACGAACCTGACCACATTGCTAAGACGCCGATGATAGTATTTTTTGATAAACACTCAATACACCGTATTGCAATGCTTTGTCCATTTAATCCTCTTATTAAACAAAATATATAAGACGTCAAAAAGCCAACTATCTAGGTGAGCAGCAAGTTCGCATGGTAACGCTAACAATAGCTTAGCTAGCTAGCAGCTAACAAGAGCATCAACGTCACAGGTGGGTGAATTAGCTCCCTAGCTAAACTAGCCGGATGACTGACAGGCGTTTCGTTCTGATTAAAATGAATGAAAATGTATTGTTACTGGCCACGGGCAGCCGAAAACCCAGCACCGCTGTTAGGTGATGGCGGCAATTCCGATATAACATACTGACAGAAACGCACCTCGTAGTCGGCAGCTGTGGCAGACATTTTGTTCCTTAGCTACTCCCGGTGAAGCAAGTTTAATGTTGTGATATGGAGCTATCGCTGGTTCAAGCTAACGTTCAGGTTTCAAACGATTCCACCAGCAATATAGTCCCAAACTTATACTCGCCAGGCTGTCGCAGCGCCAGATTACAGGTATAGATTTTCCCTGAAAGAGGTTCACGTTGTCATTTTTAAATGTCAAAAAGTCCAAAGTTCATTAACTAACGTTAGAGAGAAGGCTTGGCGGAATGTTACCTAGCATTACGCTAACTGGCTAAAGCAATCGCTGTATCATTAGCAATAGCTAGCCAGTGCCTCAAGACGCCACTCGCTATGTCGATACAGTATTTTCCTTTAATATCTGCAAATGCGGTCACTTACGAGTATTTTTATTGTGACTTCGGATTTTCCTTCATCAAATCTGTTTCGTCGTGCCGATCAGCTGAATGTTTGATTCCGTTTGATAATATAGGGTAGTCAGTGCCGTCCTCTCGGCTCCAAAACGGCAGCACTGCAATGGCAGGCACAGGATGCCTTTCCCCTCTCCCAATGCGCTTCAATTCTCCAAGCAACAACCGTGACATGTCTGTCTGGAAGAGTCCATTGCATCTCCCCAGGGGTGGAAGAAAAACGGGGCATCAACTGACAGCATCTATCGCTGAAGTAGTATCATGCAAGGTCGAATGTCCCGCTTCATCACAATTAGCGGGTATAGAGGCCAAATTTATGTGATGCTCTCCGCTCACTGATTCTCCACTCACGTTCTCCAGAGAATGCAGCCAGGACACGTATTTTATGTGTGATGAAGATGGGTTTGATTGTAGCCTACCTGATCTATCGAACCAATAGCTAGGTCTCTAAACAAGCGGAATATTAGGATTTATTAATCTTTATAGCACAACGCGTGTTGAAATGCAGAACACAGAACTAATAGAACTATTGAACTTGGAATTTATTCCATGTCCAAATGAAACAGTCTCTCTTTTTATGATACCGTGGCGTTGAAATATTATTAAATGCCATTATCGTTCTGAACTGTAAAATATTCAAAACATAGCCTAGTATTTAAAATGCAGTGATGGGATCAGCTACTCAGACCATTAGAATGTAATTTGCTTCCTTTTTAGCAAGTGTATTGGGATCAAATCAACAACAGGGCTTTAAAGTGAATTCCTCACATTTGCTTTTTTCACTGTTTTACTGCGTTCTCTAACAAGGTCATAAAGGAAGGGGAGCAGGAAAGAGAGATATAAACCATGTCTCAATGTGAACCAGCATCTTGTGGTTGCACCATAACAAACCACACAGGAAACCTCACTGGTGACAGACCCTCAAGGGCCCTTCATATTAACCCCCCCCCCACACACACACACACACATACACACACACTCACTGTACACACACACACACACCCCAACAGCAGGTGGCGGGCTGACTTCCACTGGACCAGGGACAGGCTGGGCTGGATAGGCAGGGCAGTAGATTGGGAAGGGCATTGATTGGGAGTGGGCCTTGAATTGTTTGCTTTTGTTTTCACTTGTGCTTTCGCAGAGTTGAACAGGCTCTTGTCTTCAGCCAATCTTTGCAATGGCATGGATTTGCCATCAATCATGGTAGGGCAAATAAAGACTCTGGCCAGCGTTTCATCATAGCTCAGCGCCGGAGGATGCAGCAGCCGCTGCAGTAGACCAGGGGAAAGTGTTTAGTCTGCAGCTGAACTGCCAAACAAAACCTCACTCACTCCATCTGCGTAGAGAGAGAGGGTGGCAACCGTGTAGAACAGCCCAATTAAATCAGTGTGTTTACATACTCGAACCAGCAGACGGCTCGCACAGATCAGATCAGATCAACTCAGCCCAACACCCTGTTGAACTCTCCCACTGAGGGCTGCCTGTACTATACTGGCCACCAGCCTTCTGTGGGACACAGTGGAGGTGTGGGGGTTGCCTGGTGTAACTCACATTCTTTAAGGAGCACTGTGGTCAGGTGTGCCCCTCAAACACACACACACACACACCACTGGACAGCATAGCACTGTACTTGAGAGTGCTATACTTACTATTTTATAATGGAATTTTCATTTGGATTAAATGGTCTGGGTAATTCATTTACCCATGTAGTGATTTTAACTTTTTAAAAGAGGAGAATAAAAAGGAAGGCAGAAAACACATTGGGTGTTTGGTTAAAATATCCATGTTATTCGGCTACTTCATTATTCATCATTTATATGAGACATCAGGTAATCCAAAATGTTCTTCTCTACAAAGCTATCTACTAGTGGAAATGCCTTGCTAAAAAAGACATCCTGGGAGGCAGGTAGCTTTATCTTCATGCAGATCTGTGCAGATCTGACTTGATGTGATGCATGCTGGGTTGAACACAATGGAGCATCACATCAAGTCAGATCTGCACAGAACTGCATGAAGACAAACACGCCTTTTCTACTGGAGGAAATTACATCACATAATAAAGATGAAATCCTGGGAGGCAGGTGACTCAAATTCCTCTGTGGAGAGAAATTGAATTTGCTGAACAAGACTGAGGAGGAGCAGCAACAGCTTACCCTCACTGACCTCTCGCTTTCTGTGTCTGGCTCCAAAGACACAATGTAAGACAATATAGAGATATGAAGCATGCATGCCTACCTGCAGTAGCATGGACACACTGAGACACACAGGCAGACACACAGGCACTCAGAAGAAAAGGAGGGAGGGCCGTTGTCATGTTCGACTGGATCTGACATCAGTGACCTTTACTGTCGATTAGTCTACGGCTCATAAATTCCATGTGAACTGGACCTTAGTATTCATCACAACGTTAGTTATAAAATCTGATGTCCGATTAAAGAGAGACAGTGGCTGTTGAGCGTTTTACTGGTGCACAGCCCAGGCTGATCCAGTGGCTGAGTCTGATCTAAATCAGCTGTGCTCATCACTGCACCACTCCAGTGCTGGGGCAGACCTCTGCAGAGGCATTGACCCTGGGTGACCAGTGGCCTTACCCCTGCCCCTTACACCCCCTACCCTTACTCCTGTCCTTGTCCCTATCCCTGCCCCTTAAAGCCCCTGCCCCTATCTCCCTGCCCTTTCCAGCTCCCACTCCTGCCCCTTTCCTACCCCTACTCCTAAAATTTCCCTTGGGACGAATAAAGTATCTATCTGTCTATCTACTCCTACCCCTGCCCCAACCCCAACCCCTGCTCCTATCCTGCCCCTATGCCCCTGCCCCAGTTCCTACCCTATCCCTATCCCAACCCCTGCCCCCTACCACTACCCCTACCACAGGTTCAGTTCAAACTTCAGTTTGGGTCTGATTGTGCGGCTGCTTCTGTCGCCTCTTATCTGTGGCGCTAATGAGCAGGGTCTCTGAATGCTGCAGGAGGAGACGGGGGTCCAGTGATGACGCTGACGTAGGAGGACCTCATGCCGCTCACGCAGGGTGGAGGAGGGGATGGGAGGCTGAAGAGAGAAGGATGGAGGAGAGAGAGGGATGGAGAGAGACAGAGAGAGAGGGGGGGGTGGACTCCTACAGAGAGGGAGCAGGGCAGGGGCGGGACAAGGTCACAGGGATGCAGAAAGCAGGAGGTGCCAAGCTCACACAGAGCAGTGTGGAGGCTAGGAGACGAGTGTGGAGGGTAAGAGAGCAGTGTGGAAGAAAGCTACCAGAGCGGGGTGGAGGCTAGGAGACGAGTGTAGAGGCTAGGAGACGAGTGTGGAGGCTAGGAGACAAGTGTGGAATCTACCAGAGCAGTGTGGAGTCTAGGCGAGCAGTGTGGAGGCTAGAAGATGAGTGTGGAGGCTAGGAGACGAGTGTGGAGGCTAGGAGACAAGTGTGGAGGCTAGGAGAGCAGTGTGGAGGCTAGGAGACGCGGCCCGGATAGGAGTGCTGCTGTGCTGAGCTGCACTGTGCTGAGCTGAGAGAGGGGAAGCATATCATTAGGTGCGCACACGCATGCAAATGACGGCCCACTGCAGATCCTCAGCTCCTCACAAATCTCCACAGATGACCTCTGACCTGCATGTGGACCTGAGCCTAAGGAAGAGGATCACACTGCACCCATAAAGCCTTCTCAGTGGATCACAATACCACTCTACACCCATAACAGCCTCTCAACGGATCACAATACCACACTACAGCCATAAAGCCATCTCAGTGGATCACAATACCACTCTACACCCATAACACCATCTCAACGGATCACAATACCACACTACAGCCATAAAGCCATCTCAGTGGATCACAATACCACTCTACACTCATAACACCTATAACGGCATCTCAGTGGATCACAATACTACGCTACATCCATAATGGCATCTCAGTGGATTACAATACCACTCTACACCCATAACGCCATCTCAGTGGATCACAATACCACGCTACAGCCATAACGCCTTCTCAGTGGATCACAATACCACTCTACACGTGGTACATAAGCTCTAATTAGCCTACACAATGTAGCCTCCAAATAAAACGCAAGGGTAATGTTAAAGCGATGGTTTGGAGTAATTTCACCCTAGGGTCCTTTGCACCATGACCCCGAGCCAAACACCCTCCCAGAACCTGTTTTCCCTTGGTCGAACCCTGGTCGAGTAGCTCTGTCAGAAACTAATGACTTTCTGTTAAATAACACTTGCCTGATGACTTATACTCTGCTGCTATCTACCGCTGTGTCAATGTTACTTCCGTGATTTGAGAAAAGCCCGTAAAAGTCCTGGCAAAAGCCTGTAAACGCCCTCCAAGCTACTGCAAACCAGCTGCCCAATTGCCCTCCAAGCTACTGCAAACCAGCTGCCCAATTGCCCCAAACCCCTGACACCAGCTGCCCAATTGCCCCAAACCCCTGACACCAGCTGCCGAATCGCCCTCCAAGCTACCCATTGCCACTGCAGTCGTTTAGTTTGCCTCTCAGACGCTCATGTTTGCCTGCCACAGACAGCCTCAGGCTGCTGGCTTCATCTCTGTGAGTAAAGCGTCTCATCCCTTTCCCCTAGTGTAGAGTGGCAGACACTAGGCGTCCGGTTTAGCGGGTAATCTCTGAGCTTGGTGTCCCCTTTGGCCAGCGTTAGTGTTAGTGTTAGAGTCAGGGAGCTGTGAGCAGGCTAACGTCTCGCAGCACAGCACCCTGTTTTGGTGAAAGTCCATCCATAGACTTCTCTCCTACTGAGGAGAGCGTTTTTAGACATCACTGTTCTGTGGAGAGGGTGTTTGTGTGTGTGTGTGTGTGTGTGTGTGTGTGTGAGGAGAGGGTGTTTTGAGGGGAGGGTGTTTGTCTGTCTGTGTGTGTATGTGTGTGTGTGTGAGAAGAGGGTGTTTTGAGGAGAAGGTGTTCTGAGGAGAGGGTGTTTGTGTGTGTGTGTCTGTGTGTGTGTGAGGAGAGGGTGTTTTATGGAGAGTCTGTTCTGGGGAGAGGGTGTTTTGAGAAGAGGGTGTTCTGGGAAGAATGGCTTTCAGACTTGGTGTTCAGACTTGCTCTTGTGTTATCACCTCCTACCTGGATCCACTGAAACTCTGAGTTCAGCTCATTGGCTGTGCTGGTTGTGTTTTTTATATTCTGGTTCGGTTGGTGCGCTCGCTCGATGTCCTGGCGTGGTACACGTGAGAGTGTGGGTGTGTGTGTGTGTGTGTGTGTGTGTGTGTGTGTGTGTGTGTGTGTGTGTGGGGGGGGGGGGGGGGGGGGTTGTGGTAGCTTAAGCCAGAGTGAGGGGATAAAGCCCCGGCCCCCTCATCACGTTTCCCTGTGGCCAGACAGCACTCTCTTCCGACACAAAGGCCGTGACGAACTCACACTGCGGCCAGGAACAAAGGCCAACACACACTCTAATCCCACTGCCCTGTGCCAGAATCAGAGCGCATCAGACACAGCACTGACACACACACACACACACATCGAGCACCGCAACATACGCACACACACACACACCAAGCACCGCGATACACACACAGAGCAGTACGACACATACGCACACACACTCATACACACACACCAATCACCGCGACACACACACACAAAGCACTACGACACACACACACAAACATACATCCAGCAACACAACACACACACACAAACACACACAGAGTACTGCGACACACACACACACACACACACCTAGCACAGCGACACATACACGCCGCGCACCCCAACACACACACACCAAGCACTGCAACACACACACACACGAGTCACATGACATCAAACCGTGACACACACACACACCCGTATGACATCATGCTGTCCAAAACCCAGCCACTAATGCCCCACACAACACCAACTAATGCCCACACCCGTGATACTGCTGCCCCAGCACTTTGGGGAAACACACACACACACACATACACACACACAAACATAGGAATCAGCAGAGTTGTGATCAAATGCACACAATTAACAGGCGAAGCGATGCAACATGCAGACAAACTAATCACTTACAGCACACACACACACACACACACATCCACACACACACATACATAGGGAAGGCTGGACCCTGCATGGTGACCTCAGCAGAAAAAAAGGAGTGCTCCCCAATTTGCAGCAGCTTTTCTCCAACCCAGCAGAACAGGATTTCAAAATACACACACACTTACACAAGACCATGTGCACATAATACACACACACACAGTATAATACACACACACTCCCACTGTGTGTGTGCATGTGTGTGTATTTGGATGCTAAGCTGGTATCTTCCTTCCCATTGCTGGCGGTTTGATGAATGCGGGTGAGTGCGGTTTATGTGTGTGTGTGTGTGTGTGTGTGTGTGTGTGTGTGTGTGTGTGTGTGTGTGTGTGTGTGTGTGTGTGTGTGTGTGTGCATTTTTCTGTGCATTGACATGTTTGTTTATGTGCATACATTATGGCAGTGGCCTGCACATTATCTGAGTATTGTGTAGATGTCGTTAGTGCTGAGACGGGCTATCAGATGCGCTCAAGGCCAAGACTGAGTAATGAAGTTTGTGTATGAGAGCTTTCCTCTTTCGATCGGCCACCTCAGCTGTGGGGGGGGGGGGGTGGAGAGCTTTCCCTTTTTGATTGGTTGCCTCAGCTGTGTGTGTGTGTGTCGGGGGGGGGCAAAGGAGAGAGGGGAAAAGAGGGGAGGCTCCGTGCATTTCTGTCCCGTCAGCTTTTACAGTGCGGTCACACTGTAAAGCAATTAAGCAATTGATCTGAAGTAGTCATCCTGTGAATTCATTTTGTGCTTACTGGCCTATCCATCTCTCTGGGGGGGTATGATTAAGACCAATTTTCTTTATTTTTAACCACAATCCCATTCCCCTCTCACGTTTCCAACATCTTGTTCCTGGTTTTATCTTACGCCAGTGATATCCAGGAAGTACATGATGGTACTGGATGGTTGTGTGTGTGTGTTAGTGAGCGAGCGAGTGAGTGTGTGTGTGTGTGTGTGTGTGTGTGTGTGTGTGTGTGTGTGTGCGTGTGTGTGTATTGATCTAAAGGGAAATGAGCATTCTAAATGCAAAACCAACAGTTGCCTGCATTCCAGGGAACGCCACCACTTGCAAATTTAGTTGTTCCATGATGCAAATAGAACACACATAAACAAATAGAAACACGCACAAACAGAAACACCCACAGGGTGAAACACACACGCACACAACACACAAAGAGACACAAAAAACAAAAAAAATATGCTGTTTCCTTGTTATGAATCTCACTAGTAAAATGTGTTTGTGTTTGTGCCCAGAGGTGTGTGTTTAGGCCCAGAGGAGTGTATGTGTGTGCCCAGAGGATCTCCCTGTCTGAATTTGCATAGGACTCTTTGACTTTGCTTCCCCCTCACCCACATCACACACAGCTCAGGGAGCAGAGGTGTGTGTGTGTGTGACACCTTTGATGGGATCAGCACCATCGATTAGAAAAGCAGAGGGGTTTAACCAAAAGCTGGTGTCACACTCACACACCCTTCTGACATGTTTTAGACATCCCAGGGTGTTCACGCCCTGCAGTGTTCTAGAATATACAGTCAGGCAGGAATCCGTGGAAGCGTACGAGACTTTATCGTTACGGATAAAAATTTGAACAGGTTCGTACGTGACAAAAAGGAATTCTCAAACCCCACACACACACTCCTCACCTCTCTCTCACATACACTCCTCAGCCATCACACACACACCTCAAACAAACTCCTTCTCCCTTCTGTGTCCAGCAGCCATGAGCCATGAGGACAGGACAGCGACTTCAGGACGGCAACGTCCTGAGAGACCTCCTGTGGCCATCAGAGACTCTAAGCACTCGAGGCCGTTGTCACCCTGTGATGTCGTAGAGAAAGTATATGTGTGTGTGTGTGTGTGTGTGTGTGTGTGTGTGTGTGTGTGTGTGTGAGTGAGAGAGAGAGATCCACCCAAGGCCTTTGTCACCCATCGCCTCCTGAGCTTTTAATAGAGCAGAGCATCTGTCTGGACAAAACGCTGTCACACAAACAACAAGCCCAGTGTCACAGACACACACACATCACACTGATCAGCTGAACTGCAGCAGCTCTGCTGTGTATGTGTGTGTGTGTGTGTGTGTATGGGGGGCACTGAGGGGGAGTGGACTCCAGGCAGAGGAAATGCAGAGAGGTGGCGATCAATGGCTGACCGTAAATCCACCGGCAGCTGAGGGAGATGACAGCAGATTAGAGTGTGTGTGTGTGTGTGTGTGTGTGGGGCGGGGGGGGGGGGGGTAGATTAATCACACAAATTAATTAGCTATGGCTCCTCTGGCTGATCTCTGACACTTCTCATGTGAGCTAGTGTGTGTGTGTCAGGGTTTCCGTTGTCCGGTAATTACCGGACATTGGCCGGAAAAAAATGAAATGTCCGACAAAATTAAATCTCTCCGGTCAAATTGTCCGATTGAAATTGGCCAATAATCCTAATAATCCCGTCCCCTAACGCAATCTGAATTTGAGAATTTAAGCCTTAATATGTAAGCCTATATATTATACGTCCTCTGGCTATGTTTTTAAATGAACAGGCTCTACCGTTTGAAAAGTAAGCTATTAAACAACACGCATAGCCTATGTTGCATTTCAAATAGGAAGCGCACGCTTAAAACGTCCAACGAACATGAGTGAGGCGATTCAAACATGGCCAGGCCCAGGCAGACTAGCCTTAAAAGTTTTTTCAGAGGCCATACGCGATGGATGATGATAAATTGGTAACGTCCGAAGCCTCAGATGTCCGGTCATCTCTACCACCACCAGATAAAAAGCAGAAGTGTCGGGCGTATCTGTCGGAATCAGTGACATTGGTAGTGGAGTTGCGGGGGGTGCGGCCGCTCCGAGACACTGTCATTCTCCGTGTACACTGGACATGCAAAGTGTTCTTTACACAAAGTATACAATAGGCCTATGCGTTCTCTGTCTATGATCTGCAGGGCCTCCTCGACGAGGCGATTACTGGTCCGCGGATCATTTCTGGCACAATTAAACGGTATCATTGAACCGCGGCCGAAAGAAAAAGAAACTAAACATTTCCCAGAATAGGAAAGATTTCTTAATGTATTGTTATCAAATAAAGAGGCATAGCATTAGGGGGTAGTGGTGTGAGCGCTCATTCTTGTGTGTGCGCATCTGTGTAAGTTAAACAGTCACTACTGGAGATAACGTGGGTAGCAGCAACAAACAACGTAGCCTTTTTAAAACGACGAACGAAGCGGACTTTTGCTGTCCATGAAAAGATACTGGCTAGATCTTGTTAGGCATGTTTAAGTTAGGCTAATGAACATGTTGCATTCTATACAGCCTGATTATGTCATTATTTAAGCTACATAGCCTGTCTCCAGTTTTCCTCAATTTGACTAATTAAGAAGGGATAATAGGATATTTGACCGGCATATCATCAAAATGTCCGGAAAACGAAACCTCTGCCGGTCACGTTGACCGGCACCATTTTTTTCTAGCGGAAACTCTGGTGTGTGTGTGTGTGTATGTGTGTGTGTGTGTAGACAGACACAGCATATAGACCTTAATTTCAGGAGCACTGGATAATATGTTTAGAACACACACACACACACACACACACTCTCCACATCCTCCATGTGAGATAGAGCATGATGATGTAACTACAGCTCTACAGTTGCAGCTGATGAACTCAGTGTTTGTTATCTAATATTATAAAATATTGGTGTGCACATCTAAATAATCACTTCACATCGTTAGCACAATACTATTCAAATGATTGTTCACCTCCGTTTCCATTCAGCACAGAGGTGTGTGTGAGTGTGTTTGTGTATCAGATGGAATTGGGGAGATGTTTGAAATGATGGAATATGTTTCCTTCGATGCAGGAGGAAGACAGAAAATGCACTACGGTGATACAAAGAAGTGTCACCTTGAGAGGTATACCAGCAGGAGGCGGTAAGGTACAGGTCACCTTGAGAGTTCCACCGGGAGGCGGTAAGGTAGGGAAAGGGCAGCTTTTACTGTTCTGTTTGGAGTCCGGTGAATAAAGAAAAGCAAACTCTCATCAGCGCCCCTATAAGTGGTTGTCCATATGAGTTATGTCCACCATGCACACAATACCTGCAGCTGGGGCCGAATGCACTTCCACCATTAACGCATTAACCCCCCCCCAAGAAAAAAAAAAAAACTAATTTCAGACCAGCTCACAACATTCTCTCCCAGTGGGGGGTGGAGAGAACAGAGAGTGGAGCACTATAGGGGAGTGACCCCTCTCATTGGTGGGCAGGGAGGGGTGTTGGGGGTAAGAGAGAAGAGGGGACTTGCGCTTAGGGGCAAAACATACCGCAGTGCGCCAAAGACAGGCACCACTATAAATCTCCCCCTCGCTTCCTGTGGAAATCAATGGCACCTGCTCTTATTAGCATTGCCGCTAACCGTTTCCACAACGCTCACTGAGACTCACCACTGGTCAGCAAGGAAAGCCAGCAGATCAGATCAGTCAACAACAACCCCGCAAACTGCAGTGTGTGTTTGTGTGCTCTGTATATACATATATATATATGTATGTATGTCTGTCTTCTGTTCTATGGTTCAGACCTCCATCATATCCATAAACACACACACACACACACTCACAGGCAGGTAGGGAGGCATGCACAAACACACACACAAACACACAAATATACATAATTTCCTATGAGGAAGTAGTAATTGTAGGCCTATAATTATTTATTAACTGACAAACCCTTTTCTGTGATAAACATATAAATACTCACGGCAAAGGGCTTCTAAATTCATCAGGCAAGGCATCATTGGAGGCAGTAGGCTACATTTATTGGCGACCAGACAGCAGTTATTAATTTAAGTTATTAACCACCAATAAAACCTGAAGGAAATATGATGACGCGCAGATAACACGAGGCTACAGCTGCGGGTGGTATGGAGTCTGTGAGGACATCCGTCCAAGAGATTATCTAAAGCGTTCTCAGAACTGACATCCTACACCAGCCACGGGACATCACATGACGGGTAGCCGACCTCCACCGAAGCTGTGCCCTACGGTAACTCTCCATTTCTCTTCTTCATTCTCCATCTGAGCGCACGCGAACAGCGCCGTGGCTCATGGATGAGGTCATTATTTCCGCGGGGTTTGTGAACGTGCGCTTTAATAGTAAAACTCTGCCCTCTGCAGGAGATCGACGGCACGCTAGTCTCACCCCGGGAATCGTGCCCATCACTGAGCCGTTCGCTTGCTCGGAGATCTAACTAATTTACACAGGAAGGCTTCCCTCGCTCCAGCACTGAGGTGTGAGAGGACACGTAGAGGTCGGTGCTTCAACACTCGTGAATCAGCTGAAGGTGCAGAAAAAGTCTCCTTGCGCTCGGGTCGACGGGGCTTGTTCTGCTTTTTAGGCGGCAGAACAAAGGAGAGAAGAGCCTAATTGGATCCACAAACACACACAACTGTGACACTGCACAAGGCTGAGTCCAATTAATGGCGGTAGAAGACATCAAAGCAAACGTTACAAACGAGACATTGTAAGAAAGAGGGTACGAGTAAATCTACTGACAAAACACTTTGTATCTGTGATCTTGCCATAAATAAATATTTACCTTCCCCCTGCGACTAGACCGCAGAGCGCGGCGGCAACCCTCTAGTCATAAAGGCTTTGATCGTTGAAGACGTTAACATAGCGCCTGCTCTCTTTTATGTTCCGGATTTTTTACGTTATTTAACTAATTCAAAACGCTTTCCTATTCCCTTTCAACACGCATTTCTAATCACACAGAATCCGCCTGTTAAATTTCCATTATATAACGTTTCCCCCGCGCTGTTGAAATGTGTGTGTTTGTGTGCATTATTCCGCCGCTGAAAGGCCTGAGCGCGCGAGCCTGAGCCGCTACAGCATATGGTCCCTCCGTGGGCATCCACATGCAGCAACACACAGGAATCAGAGCTGCTGATCTCTCTCTCTCTCTCTCTCTCTCTCTCTCTCTCTCTCTCTCTCTCTCTCTCTCTCTCTCTCTCTCTCTATCTCACACACACACACACACACACACATCAGTGATGTGCCGCTAAGAACACAGCACAACACACAACACACACAGGAATCAGAGCTTTGCTCAGACACACACAGTTGCTCAGACACACAGGCGACGCACACACACACACACACAGAAAGCAGCAGAGATGCACAATGATGAATATGTAATGCACAGGGCGAGTGTGTGTGTGTGTTTGTATGTGTATGTATGTGCTGATGCCTGGGTGAGAGTGTGTGTGTGTGTTGATGCCTGGGCGAGTGTGTGCTGATGCCTGGGCGGTGTGTGTGTGTGTGCGTTGATGCCTGGACTTGTGTATGTGTGCTGATGCCTAGGCATGTATGTGTGTGTGTGTGTGTGTGTGTGTGTGTGTGTGTGTGTGTGTGTGTGTGTGTGTGCGTTGATGCCTGGACTTGTGTATGTGCGCTGATGCCTAGGCATGTATGTGTGTGTGTGTGAGTGTGTGTGTGCTGATGCCTGGGCATGTGTGTGTGTGTGTGCTGATGCCTGGGCGAGTGTGTGTGTGTGTTTGTGTGCTGATGCCTGGGCGAGTTTGTGTGTGTGTGTGTGCTGATGCCTAGGCATGTATGTATGTGTGTGTGTGTGTGTGTGCTGATGCCTGGGCAATGTGTGTGTGTGTGTGTTGATGCCTGAGTGTGTGTGTGTGTGTGTGTGTTGATGCCTGGGCGTGTGTGTGTGTGTTGATGCCTGGGCGAGTGTGTGTGTGTGTGTGTGTGTCTGATTCGGTCCTCTTCCTCGCATATCTCCGTCCTCTGCATGGAGCTCAATCCAACGCTGTTTAGCTGACCAGGCAGAATGCGTCCATTAGACTAAATGAACAACACTGGTGCTCAGACACCACACTCTTCGTCTTTTGCCGTCACAGCGGCATACACACACACATACACACACAGCACCCCACCAAGAGGTTCTCAAGGAAAAACACCCCTCTAGTCTACTGAAAAGTACACAGACACACACATCCATCTTGCCTGCTTAGACCCACATCTCTAGTGTACAGTTACATCTAACAGAACCGACAGGTCGACACACACAACCTTTCCGGCAGCATGTTTTTGCACCTGAAACTATACTCGTGCCTCTGGTACTGTACATTGTACATTCTGTGCATTACCTCATTCTATACATTACCCTATTCTATACTTTAGTTCATTCTGTGCATTACCCCATTCTATACATAAGTTCATTCTGTACATTACGTCATTCTGTGCATTACCCCATTCTATACATTAGTTCATTCTGTACATTACCTCATTCTATATATTAGTTCATTCTATACATTAGTTCATTTTGTGCATTACCCATTCTATACATTAGTTCTTTCTATACAATGTATAGTATACATGTGTAGATATGCATTGCCATTTAGTCATTTGCTTGACAATTCCATTCTGTAGCCAGAGGGAATGATGGGAAAGGTTAACATACACACACACACACATACACACACACACACACACACACAAGACTTTGTGCAATGGTGCAAACTCAATCATCTTCAACTCAACACTTCAAAGACCAAGGAGATGGTAGTGGATTTCCGCAGGTCTATGTGGAGGTGGTAAGCACCTACAAGTATCTGGGTCTCCACCTGGACAATAAACTGGACTGGTCAGCCAACACTGATGCACTCTACAAGAAAGGGCAGAGCAGGCTGTACTTCCTGAGGAGGCTGCGGTCCTTCAATGTGTGCAGCAAGCTCCTCAGGATGTTCTACCAGTCTGTTGTTGCCAGCGTCCTTTTCTATGCAGTGGTATGCTGGGGATGAAGCACAAAGAAGAAGGATGCGGGGCGAATTGACAGGCTGGTAGGGAAAGCTGTCTCTGTAGTGGGAGCTGAACTGGAGTGTATCACTTCAATATCTGACAAAAGGACCCTGAACAAACTGATCAACATCTTGGACAATGAGTGTCACCTACTCCACAGCACTATTGTTAAGCAGAAGAGCCTGATCAGCTGGAGACTTCGCTCACTGCCTTGCACAACAGACAGACTGAGGAAGTCATTTGTCCCCAGGGCCATTGAACTGTTCAGTGCTTCACTTAAGGGAAGAGGAGAGATAGACTTCTCTGCATAGTCTGTCTGCCTCTTCACCCCCTCCATGTTTGGATACTGTCTGTCCACTAGCCACTTTTTACCACTGTCTTTCTGCCTCACTGTTTGCGTGCTATATTAGCACATTAGCGCATATGCATAACCCCTCCCTCCATGCCACAGCCAAACTGTGGCCACACTTATACCTTTTCTTAAAATAGTTATATATATAGATATATATACTTTATTCTTGCACTGTTGCACTGTTGGACTTACTCATTTGCACTATCACCATGACACTCACTCACACAGAGCACCTTACCTTACATTATTATACACAGAGAATCACAGGCTCAGTCCCTGCCACAGTCATTGCAAGCGCCTCTTGATTGATTAATCACCACTATGTGGATACTGTTTTTAGAATTGATTTAGATTAAGTGTTAGTATAATTTGTAGTATAATTTGTATTTTAGTATATTTAGTATATTCTTTATCTTCTACTGTCCTTATTGCTTAGTTGTGTTTTTATATTATATACTTTTAATTACTTTTTCTGCTGTTAGTGAATGTGTGTGTGTTGTCTGTATGCTACTGAGACCTTGAATTTCCCCTGGGGATCAATAAAGTATCTATCTATCTATCTACACACACACACACACACACACACACACACACACACACACACACACACACACACACATAGAGCACATCACCAACAACAACTGTAAACTAGACCAGTTGACTCTGGGGAGAGTCTCTGGTCCAAACCAATCTAGGCCAAATCAAATATGAAACAGCCTGGTCTAGTTCACACACACACACACACACACACACACACACACACACACACACACACACACAGCCTGGTCTAGTTTTAACCCTTTAGGTTCTTCACCTTCAGTCCGACCCCATCTCCCGATCACACACACACACACACACACACACACACACACTCACAGCTTCATCTCCTGATCAGAGCAGTCTCTAAATCAGTAGCCCATGTCAATACGTTCAGCAGAATTTATGGACAAAGCCTTTTCCAGGATTATTCACCCAAGAGGAAGGAGAGAAGGAGATAGAGAGAGGGAGAGAGAGAGAGAGACGATCGGAGAGACAGAGAGAAAGGGAGAGAGAGACAGAGAGAGACGATCAGAGAGAAAGGGAGAATGAGAGGATCGGAGAGACAGAGAAAGGGACAGAGAGACAGAGAGAGACAATCAGAGAGAGAGGGAGAGAGAGAGGATCGGAGAGACAGATAGGGAGAGAGAGAGAGACGATCAGAGAGAGAGGGAGAGAGAGAGGATCGGAGAGACAGAGAGGGAAAGAGAGAGGGAGACGGTAAGAAAGGCAAAGAGTGTGAGAGTGTGTGTATGAGGGAGAGAGAGAGAGAGAGAGAGAGAGTGAAAGAAAAAGAGAGTAAATTCACAAAAGTGCAGTGTTGGCCATCTCTCATAAGAGCAGCATTCACACACACACACACACACACACATACACACACACCAGTCTCTCATAAGAGCAGCATTCATTTTAAATTGAACAGGACCGCTGTTTGGAGCCATGAATCAGCTGGACATTTGCAGGGGAGGCGCCGCGATTTACTGTGAGGAGATTTACGGTACAGTACCGCGCTTTCCCCCAAAAAGGCCGGAGAAGATGGACTAGATCATGAAGAGCTACTCTCAAGTTCTAAAGTACAGGGGTAGAGACCGTCCATCACAAAGAAATGCCACATCAGCATACACACACACACACACACACACACACAAACACTTCCAAACACACACACACACAAGTTCTGAAAGAGAGACTTTTCTGATGTTTAGAGTGCAGTTCCTGTTGTGGCCAGCAGGAGCAGTGGAGAGAGCGATGAAGGTGTGAGTGTTAGCTGGGGAAAGTTACGATAAAACCCTCTATTAAACTACCACCTCCCGCTGCACCTGCTGCCCCTAAGCCTCAGGGTCGGCTAAGAATAACATCCGATCTGCTCCTCCACCCTGGCACACGCCGGGCGCAGGTGGAGCCTCCTTTTTCAACTCCACTCTTGTGTGTGTGTGTGTGTGGATAGGGCTTCACATGTGCGTGTGTGTGTGTTTGTGTCTGAAGGGATTCACCTGTGTGTGTGTGTGTGTGTGTGTAGGGCTTCATGTGTCTTACTTGGGACTGATTGATGTGTAAGGCCAGAAGGCAGTGTGAGTATATTTGTGTCTTAGGTATCTATTTAAACACTTCTTTAGTGTATGTGTGTGTGTGTGTGTCTTTAGGTATCCATTCAAACACTTCTTTAGTGTGTGTGTGTGTGTTCGTGTGTGTGTGTGTCTTTAGGTATCTATTCTAACACTTTTTAGTGTGTGTGTGTGTGTGTCTTTAGGTATCCATTCAAACACTTATTTAGTGTGTGTGTGTTTAGGTATCAGTTCAATCAATTCTTCTAATAAGTCATTAAGTCATGAATGTTTAGCCCTGAGTGTCCTACCCTCAGAGGTGCAGGCTTTATGAGATTGCATAATCACACACACACACACACACACACACGCAGAGAAGTCTGCATAATCACATCAAGTTTGGTGAGAGCAGAGGAAAAAATTCCGCTGCATAAATGCTTTCAATAATGAGGAGCCATATGCTGTGTGTATGTGTGTTTGTGTCTGTGTGTGTGTGTGTTTGTGTGTTTGTGTCTCTCTCTGTGTGTGTGTGTGTGTGTGTGTGTCTGTGTAGGCAGGGGTGCTTTTGGCCACACACACATTCCTCATCCTGAGCGTCTGTCCTCCAGAATCTCTCCTCACAGCTGGCCTGATCATAGCACAGCCCCCAGTGACACCGCGCGCACACACACTCACTCTCTCTCTCTCTCTCTCTCTCTCTCTCTCTCTCTCTCTCTCTCTCTCTCTCTCACACACACTCTCTCTCTCTCTCTCTCTCTCTCTCTCACACACACACACACACTCACACATACAGCACAGCCCCCTCTGATACCTCAGACACACTCTCTCTCTCTCTCCCTCTCTCTCTTTCTCACACACACTCACACATACAGCACAGCCCCCTCTGACACCTCACACACACACACAGACACACACACACACATACACTCTCTCTCACACAAACAGCCCCCTGTGACACCACACAGAATACACAAAGAGTTCAAACACATATCCACAGACACACACACACACACACACATATCATACAACACACAAACAGCATGTAGTCACAACACACAAAAGGCTCAGGACCTCTCACACCATGCCACGTTCCCATACATGAACAAACACACACACACATACAGAGTAATAAACATCTAATCTCATAAACACACATACACACATGCGCATACAGTCATACGGGACGTGCTGCGTTGTTACGACACACACAAACACACACGCATACACTCATATGTGACGTGTTGTGTTGTTACGACACACACTCACACACACACATGTGCATACAGTCATACGGGACACACTGCATTGTTACAACAAATGTACTCAGTCACTCTGGTGCCGACACAAAGGCCACATACTCTTAATAAACCTGTCTTAAACAACACTCCATCACACACACACACACACACACACACACACACACACACACACACACACACACACACACACACACACACACACACACAGTCCCTTCCCTTGCTGCTGTTCCAGTGTGTTGGATAGAACAAAATGTCCTCCCACCACTACACCTAATGCTTCTACTGCAAGCTCAAGGGACAAATCATACTGCACCCTGCTCTCTCTCCACGCGCGCACACGCACACACACACACACACACACACACACACACACACACACACACACACACACACACACACAAACACACACACAAGACCTCCTCTCCAACAGTCTGGAGAGAGAAATGAAGTGAGAGATGTAGTTAGAGAGAAAAAAAGAGGGGGAAGAGGGGTGGAGAGAGGAGGAAAAGAGAGAGGAAACGTTAAACAGAGAGAAAAGGTGAAAACAGAGAGATGAAGGGAGAGAGAGAAAGAGAGAGAGAAAAGCCTCTTTTTCCCCAGCTCATTCTTCACCCAGAACAGCTCCTGTCCTCCCACTCCCTGCCTCTCCTTCCTTCTCCATCCCCGCATCTCTCTCCCACACATACACATACACACACAAACGAACACGCACACTCACGCACACACACATACATACACACATACATATAGGCATAAACGTGAACACACACACACATACATACAGGGACACACACGTGAACACACTATTCCTTTGTCACATGGGACCTACCCCCATTCATCCAATTCCCCTTCTCTCTCTATCTATCTATCTATCTATTTATCTATCTATCTATCTATCTATCTATCTGTCTATCTATCTATCTCTTACTCCTCCCTTCTTTCTCTCCTTCCGCCATTCACGCCCTCTCCCTCTCTTCTCTGTCGTTCATCTATCTCCTCCCTCATTCACGTGAGTTCTGCCATCCTGCTGCTTGTGCTCACCTACAGCTCCTCCTCCATCACGTGCGGGAATGTCCCCTTCTCTCTCTCTCTCTCTCTCTCTCTCTCTCTCTCTCTCTCTCTCTCCCCCCTCTCCTTATATCTCTCCTTATCTCACTCCCTTCTCTTTCTCTCTCCCCCTCTCCTCTCCTCCCTCTCTCTCTCTCCCTCTCCTCTCTCTCTCTCCCTCTCCTCTCTCTTTCCTCCTCTCCTCTCCTGCTGTCCTCCCAGGTCCACATTTCGCTGTACTCCCTGCATATGCAGATTGGATAATGCAGCTGCAGTCTTTTGCTCCCCACAAATGCGGTTGCAGCACTTTCACAAGACTGAGCGGATGAGAAGTGCTTACGCCGGCTTTTTTTAGGAGTGTGTGTGTGTGTCTGTGTGTGTGTGTCTGTGTGTGTGTGTGTGTGAGAGAGGGGGAGGCACAAGAGCACTGCTGCTCGCTGAGGACTGCAGCCTGACACTGTACTTGAGGGGGCTGTGTGTGTGTGTGTGTGTGTGTGTGTGTGTGTGTGTGAAGAGCAGATCTATAAAAGCTAATAACAAATTAAAACATTGAGCGAGGTCAATCCAATGGATTATGGGTCCGTGATCTCGCACCTCTGTGGGGTAATTAGTCAAAAGATGAGTGTGTGTGTTTATGTGTGTGTCTGAGGCAGATTCCCTGTGTGTGTGTGTGTATGAGTGTATGTGTCAGAGACAGGTTCCCTGTGTGTGTGTGTGTGTGTGTGTGTGTGTGTGCCTACCCTTTCTGTAGCCTCTGCAGTAAAGAAAATTAGAAACAGTTTCCAAAATAGCTGAGAGAGCAAAAAAATACTGCATGGAAATATATAGATCCTTCTGCAATCAAGCCCTGAGGTGATCACTTTAGACATGGCAATTAGACGCCAAGACAACACTGAGGAAGTGCTGTGAGTCGGGTGGAGGGAGATTTGACGCTTTTCAGAGACGCTGAGAGGAAGGATGTTTGATAAATGCTAGATCAAAGCCAATGGCCTCCAGCAAGCTGGAAGAGCGA